>NW_019384483.1:177453-191324 GCF_000671375.1 Centruroides sculpturatus
AAATATTTTAAAAAAATTTGGAGACTTAAAAAACATTCCAAAAATCCAAAAAAAAAAAAAATTGGTGGGCCGAAAGGACCGAGTTTTCTGTAACGCTATGTTTAAACGTATCAATATATTAATAACAATATTTGTTATGTTGTTTGCAAAGAGTTCTGTACATAACACACATTTCTTTAATAATAACAAAAAAATTAATACTGAAACTTTATTAGTCAGGAAGAGACAATATAGACTATATAGTGGCAACTACAGCTGACAAGCGCTAGAGAGCGCTGGCAAAAACTGTTGCCAATCAAAAATTCCATGAAAATGAGTCTAAAAATAACAAAAATTTTCAACTTTACAAGTCAACAAGAGTAATTACTAAGTAATTAGATCGAAGTATGGTATTTGTTTTTTAATCGTGAGCAATAAAAAAACCGATATTGTTAAAAATCTGTATGATTACGGGGATATTGGACGCGTTGCCTGGTAAAGCGACTGGATAATATGCTTTTTATCTGAAATGACATAGTCCATTTCAGATAAAAAGCATATTATCAAAATATGTGTAGAGTAGTTGTATAAACCAGTTTCAACTTTAGGAGATAACACTATTGACTTTTTAAATATTATCTTATTGAAATAAGATTATACTCGTATGAGAGTATTGAAGTAAAACAATATAAAATTTAACAACTAAAAAATTATAGGAAACTTTAATTGTTACTTATTATAGTAAAATTTGCTTGAATGGCATTTATAATTATATAAACTATTAATTTTAACACAAAGTACAATTTTTGTAATACCAACTTTTTTCATATTAATCGTGTCTAGAATTCTTGTCCATTCTTAATTAATACAGTACGTTGTGCTGTAGCAGTGTCACAAAATATATTTCAATCTATGCTACTTCATAACAGAACCTAATTTCTCTTTACGAATGCTGTATTGGCTCAAGATTAGAGTTGCTTTAATATTTTATTCCTCTGTACAATCGATGAACCGTTTCAGAAGGTGTCAGGTGATGACTACCAAAAGAGAACGTAGAATTTTTTGGTCTATAAAAAAAAATTATTATGAACAATTTGTGTATTTACATTTTAGTTTTCATTTATTATTTTTAAAAATTTAACCTGTTCTAGCCTATTATTATATGAAAGATTAAAACTACTATGGGATTCGTTTTTTCAGCTTTAAATACTGGAAATCAGACGTCTGACAGAAATTTTATCATCACACTTTTTGAAACTCAATTTCAATTTTTTTGACTTGGATCCTAAATTGTCCTATAATTGTTTCGAAGACACAAGGCATTTTATTTGTACTATAAAATTTCAGATTAATAAAACTTTTTTCGCAATTGTAAACATTTTTTCCTTAGGAGAGTACGATTATTCAAATTTCCCTTAGTCTTGCTTCCAGCATAATCCATAGCACGAATCGATAGAGGAAAGAAGATAAGACGATTCCAAGGTAATTTATACTGTTTAACTTTTATTAAGTAACAGTAAAGTTGAAATTCATAATAAAAATAGCATCCTTTAAATACTGTATATAAAAATATTAATTTTCATTTTCAGTAATTTTGACATAGAACTTTCTACTGGCTACACATCGGATGAAAGTAATCCATACTGCACCAGTTTTCACAAAAATGTGTAAATAATCGTTACATGTGGTGATAATATTAATTATTACATCATTTAGACATTACAATTATTGCATATTTGTTCTACCTGTATATATATATATATATATTTAAAAAATTTTTCACATTATACAATTGTTTAATTTGATGTTTAAGTATTAATATATAAAGTTCTGCAAATGATACGACTTGGGCGACTAGTCTTTTAAATTTCACCAGCTGTTTCCTAAATCGTACTCGTATTTGAAGCATATCTCTATGTATTCCAAAAGAGTTAACTAATGCTTCGACTATTGTTAAGAGTAAATAAATTATTTGTACCACTTTTATTTAATGAAAACATTTTAAACTACAAAACAATAAAAATAAAAATTATATATTTGAAGTAAAAATAAAAAAATTTTTACCAGTATTTTTATTTCTTGTTTTTTACGTAAGGATATGCTTCTAATATCTCATACGCTAACGTTCGTACAACTGTGATATCGTTATATCAAGCATTGCGTCTTCGAATCTCAAAATGACGAGTTAATTAAGTTTTATATTTATTTTACTATTTATTCTGTTAATTAACACGTTCAACTTCTCTGTTAACTTTTCCCTTAAAACCAAAAAAATCTTTTCTTTGGGATTTAATATTTACTAGAAATCTCACCCAATTCGAATCTAACGTGATTATATTCAATAATATTATATGTGCATATTCCATACTTTTGTCATATATTTTATTTATCATTTTTACAAATAGAAATACAAGTTTAGACCAATATTTCAAATTTATGTAAAAACTCAATAGGTCCATTAGTTATAAATGGTTTACAGTAATTTTTAAATGTTAGAGGAAAGAAATAAAATTTAAAAGTTAATTTTTAGAAAGGTTTAAATAAGAATAAAATTGAATCTTAATGGAGAATCTATACATTTATTATAGTTTCCCCCTCCCCTTTATTTTTTTCTTCTCGGTAGAATTGAGCATTCCGTGATGCGTTATGTTGATCATCTTCAGAACTAAAAAACGAGAATTATTTAAAGTTATTTTACTTTTTAACTTGTATTTATAATAAGTATCGTACCATTTTCTTTGTTGGGGTAACAAAGTATTACTATCAATTTTATTGTGTACGTAACTAATGAAATCGTCAAGAATATCATTAAATCTTCCGGAGATATTTTGATTGTAACACAAATTGTTTCGAACAGACTTCTTTTTGAATAGGCGAAGGAACTTCAAGAAGCTATAATCAAAATAAAAATTTAAAACGTTGTCTCGTTAAGAATGAAGAAAAGTTTAAATATTTCTTTACAATATTTTAATTGAATATTTATATTTGTTTGGTATGTTCATATTTTTACGATTTTCAAATTGGATTGCTTGTAAAACTTGGACTGTCTCTTCCATTTTTCCTTTATAATAATTTCTTTCAGTTAGCACCTTACAAATTTCTGCTCTAGTAAAACAATCCCGATGATGGCAAGATTTATTCTGTGCAATAAAAATTGTGATTTTATAAAAAAATTGTTTTTTAAATCAATGAATTACACTACTGATATAAGGACAATAATAATTCTTTCAAATCCTTATAATAGCTATAAAGTTTGTTTTATTCTTTATTCATTCTTACTTGATTATTATTTTTATAAATTTCGAACTTTTTCTGTAATTTTTTATTTTCAAATAATTGTTGTTTTAACAGATAAGTTTTCTTTTCTCTGAAATATCAAAGCAATATGTTTAGAGTTTATAATAATTTTGAAGTTTTCTCGCATAAAAATCAAACTACTTACTGATTTGAATTACCATTGTTACCAGATGTAGTGAAAAAGGATATTTCTTCCGATGGTATATCTAAAAAAAATTATTTTATGGAAACATAGCTATACATTTTTTTAATGTAAAATATTAAATTAGAAAAATTCCTAGATAAACGAGCAATTATTTATTGTGAATCGTCATAATGCCGGGCTGCAATTTTNTAGTGAAAAAGGATATTTCTTCCGATGGTATATCTAAAAAAAATTATTTTATGGAAACATAGCTATACATTTTTTTAATGTAAAATATTAAATTAGAAAAATTCCTAGATAAACGAGCAATTATTTATTGTGAATCGTCATAATGCCGGGCAGCAATTTTTAATCATATTTTTAATTTATTTTATTTAAAATATATGCTCTCCATCTCAAATTAGTAGTAGTTTGCCCTGTATAATATACTTTTTCTTTAACAATACAGTCGTGCCAATCATCTGTTAATTCCTTTCAGGAAAGAATTTTTGAATAGAAATAATATGACTTCGGATTAGATAAAAGCTCTTATATTATAGTTAATCGGGGCTTCCTGCCCGTAAAGTTTCCATATCTCGTGTCGCCTTTCATCTTCAACTCCGTTCTTGAGAGTAAGGAAAGAAGCCGGAGGGACGACAGTGAGAATTTATAGCTCTACAATTTTTTCAAATAGCAGCCAAATAATTAGATAAATAAAAGATGAATGTAAAAATATATTAATGAATTGTATCTGTTTTTCTCAGATGTAATTAAAACTAAAATATTAAATTAAAACTTTTATTCATATTGATCCATGTGAATTTATGAAAGCTTATTCTAATAAAGTAGTTTTATCTTAGAGATTTTTATGCTTGTTATTTCTCTATAACCTACGGCTATCTTCAGTTCTGTCTTATAAGTTAGTATATAATATACTCAATTTTTACATAATAAAAGCCATCAAATGTTATTACTCCTCAGTTATTTTCTTCATAATCTTTAAATTCTGGATTAAGCTATTACATTATTTGAAAATTCATGCAATTTCTTTGGACATTCCGTCTTTAGGCATCATTAATTTTATCAATTGTTGAACTTGTTGTTGGAGATGAATTAAATTTCAAGTGTGTGTAGTTGTGAGGCCCGAAACCCTTCACTTGTTTTTGTATTCTTTTTTGTCGAAACAAATTGATTGAGTTGGTTGGTTGATATTTCTTTGTTTCGAAAGGCGCGAAAACAGAGGAAATGTGTTTTGAAGGAAAATTTAATTGGAGTAAGTTAGATGTTTGTAAGGGAGAAATTGTAAACAAGAAACCCGATATGTAAGACGAACAAAGGGGAATACGCTTTCTTGCGTCAAATTGCAGAGTGGTATCTTGATCATAGCAATATCCTTCCCCGAACGGAAACAAAAAACCACATCTTTCTCTGATTACGGGTTATCATCCCGAGGAAGTAGTAATTGAACATTCCAGGGAGTAATGGGCCCAGCATCATGATAAAGGAAGATGTACAGTACAGAACACTTTCTCCATTTCGATGACAAAACGATGCTCGATCACAAATTAAGTGGTCGTAGTTATAGCAACAGAACAGAAACCAATAGGAAACGAGGAGAAAGGAGATCTTTAAGAATCAGAATATTGGTTTATATCAGAAATATATTAAAAACACGTGTGCCCAAGGTCATAAGCTTTTTCCTGGGTATGAGAAAACGTCTTTATTGACCGAAAGATCAACGGTCCTTTTCTGGTTTCGTCTTTCCCTGGAGTACGAAGAAACGTCTCCACTTCCGAGTCGACCACTGGACTCCCAGTTCTTTCATCGTCTTTTCCGAGATACGATTGAACGTCTTTTTTTTACCAAAGAGACTGACTATCTTTCTCGTTGGATCTTTTCTCTATACCTGTCTAATAAATCCTGAACAATGGTTTCATTCTACATAAGAGACCGATCTCTTTTTCCCGAGATTCAACCTGGTTACGTTGGACTGTCTCCGCCCAGAAGTCCAACAGGCCGAAAGACTGACTCTGCTTAATAACAGATTACCGATTCTCTAACTACAGATCAATGATGTCGCTTAGGTCATCCTCCAGATTGGATAGAAGAAACTCCTAGAAACGCTTCCTTCAGGAGTATCGTCGAGTGGATCCCTTGAAACAAATAATTGTTAGCGATACTGTTTGTTTCTATAAACTATGTAAGTCTGCGTTCACTACTCTATTATGGAAACGGTTATCATCATCTTGACGGAAACGAGAGATGGCGGTGACCCGACTTTTTCACTTTAACGTAGTGGTGTTTCACCAACAAAAAGTCGGGTTTTTGCTAGCATAATTTTAATTACTCTTGCAATAAATCGTAATTCTTTGTTATAATAAATGAATAAATTCATTAATTTCCTATGTGGATAAAATGTTGGATAAGACATAAGAGTGGTTATAATCTTGGATTCTGTTTATAAGCATACAATTGTTTTGATTATTTTAAAAAACTGTTTAATTTATACAGCAAAAATTTACCTGGCGTATCGTCTTCAATCCCTAGTTCACTGCGTATTATTTCTTGATATAAGGATTCTGGAATTAAAGATTCCCTAAAAATATAATTATAAATTAACTTGAATTAATTGTACAAATTAATTACTAGTTTTAAATCATTTTTAAATCTGTAAAAATTAAAACTACAGTATAACATTAAAATATAAATTTGCTAATTAACTTAGGTAAAATAGATTGAAATTCGATTTGTAGAATTTTTGTAGCTAAAATTTCTAGTATTTTAAAAAATGAAATTAAAGTTTAGCAAGGGTAATTATACTTTTAAAATTATAATATAAATTTTTTCGTCTACTACGTATTTTCTATTATCAGGACTTTTTAGACTGGCTTTACAGTTACTGCAACAAAGTTTCACAGAGCAGAAATTTGTTTTATTTAATATACCTGTCTAATAAATCCTGATAATAGAAAATACGTACTAATAGACGAAAAAAATTATATTATAATAAACCAAGGACATTGAGGCATATTAATTTATACTTTTAAAATGTTTGGTTTTTACATTGTGTTAGATGTACAGACAAACATCGATTTAACATGATCATCAAATTAATACTACAGTGTAAACTGGAGGACCGTAAAAAGTAAGAATTGTTCGAAGAGATCGTAATTAAAGAACTGCTATTCAACGCTGCTTAGATATTTACCAGTTCAAACGCAACTAAATTTGATTAGGAGACATTTCAGAACATGATGAATTTCAGAATATGACGAAGATATCTCCGTAAAAGAAAATCATCACTCTAAAGCTGGGGTCAAACTTATGGAAAAACACCAGTGAAAGCCAAAATCATAAAAGTTTTTCGTTCGTCACCCGTGAAGTTCTGGAAAATCAAGTCCAGAGGTGCTCAGTGAAATTTTTTCTAGTCACATAAAATGTAGATGTTAACCGATCAGATCCCTGGGAGTGATGACGTTACTGACGTTGCTGCTGTACTGCCCGAGGCTGAAAACGAGAAACGCGTGAACTTTTATTCAATGAGATTTACTACGAAATATTCTGTGTAAAAAAAATTATAGAGTTGAAATAAGAGGCACTTAGGTCTTAAAAAGCACACTGGAACGGAAAACTTTACTTACTCGTAGTAATACTGTCGATCATGTAGACGAAGTTCTTTAATCAGGCTTCCACTGAAACTGAGCTGTTCGCAAGCCATAAACAGCTTCCTTACCCAAATTTTACGCTTTTTCTGACGTCGCTGAAGCTCCGCATATACAGTTAAAAATTGAACAATGCATAATTGGTAACCGAGAACCACGAAAGAATCCATGTTTAGCTTGAATTGGCGGGAGCCGGAATGAATGTAGATGTAGCGCTGCTAGTACAGTAATGTGAACTAACACTAGATGGCGAAGAATTTTGTTATTTTTTCATTCCGTTTTTCACGATTTTATGTGCGAAACACTGAATTTACACTGAACGGAAAATTGCCATTACGGTTCAGTCAGCTTTTTTTATGTATAATCCCAGCCTAAAAGTTTTTAAGCTGTAAGCAACGAACATTTTATTTGTACAAGACACTCATGTTGTAGAAATTTTAGGAATGCAAATGATACTGCTTAGCATGGTATCCATTCTGAAGGTATAAAACCTGAAGGCGATTAACAGCGTCTTTAACGGGCAAACGTTATTGTACCTCTGTGAGGCTTCTCACATACAATGTGGCTTTCAAGGAGCCAAATTTGCAGTATGTCTTCGATAAACCACACATTTAAAGTATCTTCTAACCAAAAACCATACGGATTAAGATCCAAAGCGCTAATAGTACCGTACTGATCAGTTATAGTACTAAGTTCTTTTTACAGAAATATTTTCCGCATGATTTAAAATATCGGCAAATTTGGTTGCTTTTGAACTGCTAAATATATTTTTTGACAGCATTAACTGAGTGTATCTTAATTACGATCACTTAGTATATAGTAATGACGTCGACACTGGCGTTTTCAGAAATTTTTGTCACGTAATCGGATAATAACGATATCTCTGTGATGCCGAATCATACATATTCCGATTCCGACATTCTAACAAGTGCTCTATTTACTATTTGTAGAAAAAATTTGTTTACAAATATTTCATAGAGCTTTACGAATACGGACGAGTGATATCGGAAAGATCGGAGTGATCGGGAATGCTATATCGAGGTTTAACTGTACAGTATATTTTTAATTTTTAACCGAAACGACTATTTTGAAAAGATCAAATCCAATATAAGCTACATAACGTATTATTCATAAAATTTAATTTATCACTTATTGACATTTAATATCTAGAGATGTCAGTTGTGCTTTTTACCGTTGTGATCTTGAATTGAAATTTCCACTATGAACATTTTCTTCTATTGTTTCAAGGTGTTGCAGAATAGTTTTATTCTTTGTCAAATGTTCTATAATGAGTAATTAAGAGAGTTAAAAATTGAATGTTTTCAATGAATAATAAAAGCATTTTGTTGCTTTAAAACAGTATATAATGACAGAAATATGAAAAGTAAAAAAAAAAAAATAACAGCTAATAATACCTTTCCTCAAATTTTTAACTTCCTGAACATATTCTTGTGATTCTTTGTCTGTTTCTAGAACATTTGTAGTTCGTAAATTTTCATTTGTTTCGTTCGAGGAATTTTTGTTTACAGACAATATCTAAATGAAAATAACTTAATAATATTTTTGTTTATAAAAATATTAAAAATATATACATATAATTAAATTCAGACCAATTATAACACGAGTCTACATAATTTCTAGAATTTACAACCTTATAGATTTATGACATTATCTACGTGAGAAGTATGTTAAAATGTAAGTGCCGAGTTTCGTAGCAATTGGTCGAACGGCCTAGATGTGCATATATATATATATATAAGAAAAATTGTAAAGAAGTAACACATTAACTCAATTTTCACAGTCTGATATACTAACACATACTGCAATTTAGTTTGTATGAAAATTACACAATAAATATTTCACGTATTGATAATATTCATATTAAGTTATTATTACTGAATAAAGCCGACATTTGCAATTCCAATCATCTCAATAAGTAATTCATACAAATTTTAGAGTTGTATAACTTACATCTTTTGGTTTCTCAGATTCAGAACTTTTACATTCGGTTAGTGTTGTAACATCAAAGTTTCCATTTTCTTTAGAAATTGATGAATATTTGAATTCGTTGTCCTGAAATGGAGAGTCATCTGCATAATAATCTTTTAAATCCGAAATGCCCGATACGTTTTTTAATAAATCATTATCATCTTTTAAATACTGGATCTTTGAAATGAAAGAGCCGCTCTCCATTTTAACTGAACTATTGTAAAAATATAAAATTTGAAAATATTTACAAAATTATTAAATCTAAAACACGAATTTTCCAATTTTATATTAAATAAATAAAAATAAATGAAATAAAAAATTAAAGAAAAAAAGCATTATATATTAATTAAAACACGAGACAATTACTAAAAAAAATTAATATTAGAAATATAATATAGTTTGTTAATATCATAATGAGTGAACTAAATCACCCGTTTAGAGCACTCATTATAATTGATATTATACAATAATATGAATTTTATAATAACGTATTTAGTTTAACGACGAATCTTCTCTGTAATATGTAACAAAGTAACACAGCAAAATTTTCACTTTTCTTGTGTTCATAATAAATCTGTATCTTTCCGTTCGTTAATAAAAAGAGTGTGCACAAATGGCACAAGCGTTAGAGACAGAAATACAGAACTTGAAAGAATTACGGGAATAATCAACGCACTGGGATATAAAAGGAAGCTTATGCAGTATCTAATCCGGATCTGCTATTACGACATATTTGATAATTACAAGAAATTTACATTTTCTTAAACAAAGGCACCAACATTTGGCCAAAAATCGCAATAAAAATTATTTACAAATGAAAACCTACAATATGCAGAATTGTAAGGAACAAATTTTATGTTTACATATTACTGTTTACGCATGTAAATCTTTTATTTCCAGTTTTTGAATTTATTCGAACATTTTTGTTTAACATTCTATTAGCTTGAGTTCGATTTCCTAAAGATGACTTGTCAATTCGTCTGAAACCGTTAGAGTTTTGAATAAAGAATCGTTCTTTTTTGTCGAGTAAAGTATTCTAGAGTAAACTTACTTTGATTGAACAGAAGCATAATTGGATGTTCCCGGATCACTGTCCACCAATATGGATAATTCTCTACAATCTTCGATTAACTAAATAAGAATTAAAATGAAAATCATAAAATGCTTTAATTCGTGTGCAATATTAAACTATAATTACTTTATGATATTTTTCTTGAAGTCTCGAAAATGCTTCTTCTATCTGTGTACCTTGAAGGATTGAAATTAATTAATTAAATAAAATAAAAAACTACTTTTAGGATAAAAAAAATATATACAAACAGTGTTCGGAAAGATTTTTTGCTCTGTGATTTAGAAAAAAAGTCAAAGATTGGAGGTCTTTGATTTTATCTTCTAAACATTTAAAATTTTCTTCGGCATTGCATTCAACTTCTATAAGCTTCTATTAATTAACAGTATGTTATAGAATATTTTATATAATGGTTGATATGAAATGAAATATCTACTATAATAAAGAAACGGAAAATTACTTGTTCCATAAGTTTTCTCATGTTCTTTTCGTGTTCAAACTGCCGAAGAAGCAGTCTGTTTTCTTCTTTAATTAACTCTAACTCGATTTCCTTTTCTCGATTCCGGACGTATTCAATATCCAAATCTCCCAAAATAGTTATAATTGTAGGAAGTTCTCTTACTTTATAATTGTCGTACTTTTTCATCAGGAACTCAAATTCATTGTATAAAATCTCTGCTAATTGCCGAACTTTATAATTTTGAATCAAACTAAGACATTCATTACCGTTTGTAATTTCAGACGCCGAATTTTCAGACATGCTTTCCTTTTTCGAACTACTTAAACAGAACTTTAAAGTTTCGAAAGTGATGACGTAAGTAAGAACAAATTTTAATATTTAAAACCTACAGATAATGACCATACAAACGAAAAGAATCTGACGATCACGTGTCGTGCTTAAGCCAATTAGATTTAATGTTACATGTCTCTAATATGTAACACTAAGGTATTAAATAAAATGTGTTCAGTCGTTTTGAGAAATTGCTTAATATTTGAATAAATGTTTGTATAATTATTTAAATCTTATTTTTAGTATAATTTTTGTTTACTTTTGTAGTTTAATTATTTAACTATATTACTATTGATTTATTAATTTGTTAATGAAATGCTCAAGTTACACTATGGCTTAGTTAGTACACTATGCCGATCGTAATTAAGTTCTTATTTGTACATTTGAAGTGTGCTTCCCCCTTATTTCCAATATAAACTGTTTGAAACAAAATTTTTGTGATAATTCGTCAATTGCCGGTGCCATATTTTTTACCCTTTTCCGTTATGATTTAAGCGAATTATTTTATATAGAGTGATTAGATATATCATATAGATATTAATTCGTAACAGAAATAATTCTCTATGCTTTAGATATTTCCATTAGCTAAACAATTAAAGTACACATTATATGTTAGTTTATTTAAAATGGCGACCGTAATTTACATATTAAAATTATAACGAAGTATTAAAAACTTGTCTTCTAAAACTAAGTTTTTGTATTCTTCGTTATAACTTTTATCTATACTAATATTATAAAGAGGTAATGTATGTATGTATGTAAGTTTGTATGCAGCAGGTAATCTCCGAAACTACTCATCCGATTTCAAAAATTCTTTCACCAATATTTAGAATGGAACTTCAGGGTGGACATAGGCTGTATATTATTCTGTTANATTTTACACAATCTGAATTACGAATGTTATATTTGTAGGTAATCGTTACGGAATGTTGGTGATGAAAATCTTTCTAGCAATCGTCTTCAGACATTTAAACGTTGAATCAATAGGAAAAGTTAAACCAAAAATTATGGGAATAGCTTTGGAGTCGAATGTACCATTCCGTTTCAGAATAAAAAGCAGATGTTAAACTTGCTGTTATTCATGGAATATAATTATAAATTAGTATTTATATAATAATTTTACACAATCTGAATTACGAATGTTATATTTGTAGGTAATCGTTACGGAATGTTGGTGATGAAAATCTTTTTAGCAATTGTCTTCACACATTTAAACATTGAATCAATAGGGAAAGTTACACCAAAAATTATGGGAATAGCTTTGGAGTCGAATGTACCATTCCATTTCAGAATAAAATGTAGATGTTAAACTTGCTGTTATTCACGGAATATAATTATAAAAGTCTAAGAATAATTTTCCATATATGAAAATTTATATTATAAATACAGAATTTGAAATAATATATGTCTCAATATCTTATTTTCGTGTACATTTTTTCACAGTATTAAAAATCATTTGATGAAAAATTAATTTTTTCTTATTAGATATTGATATTTCTTAACTTGTAAACGTTGTATTAACAACGTTTACAAGTTAAGAACAATTAGGATTTTTAAGGAATATTTTTGGACTGTAATATTTAAAATATTACAGTTCAAATTGAAACAAGTGATATACGGTGACATTTCTAGACAGTTGTGTTAAATACGTGAGACTCGGCCTTGTTTACTTAACTACAGCCTGACCTAAATCGTTAACGATACTATTTTATCGTTTAAATATCAAATTTCACACCTGGTAGTTAATCACTCAGCAAGTTCTCAGTCGCTAAAGGACCTATTATTGCAAGATATAAAAGATTTTCATATAAAATCTAATTTCTGGTACTACATACAATTTTAAAATATTTTGCCAGGAAAGTTATGCAACTCATTTCTGGAATTTTAAATAATTTTTAATCAAAAAAGTTATAGGATACGATTTTATCCATCGTAAATGTTTACAAAGAAGAAAAATGGATATTAGAAAGTATGAACAATTTATCAAAACGATCAATTATCTATAATTAGTAATTTTAATCGATTTTAAACAATAAAGCAAAGTGAAGTATGCATTTTACGAAGGATTATTGAAATTTTTCTCCTAAAAATTTAATATATCAAAATATTTTAAAAGTGATGCGAATCTATAAGAAAATTCTGCCATTACCATTATGAAACTAAGTAGTGTTTTACATTTTCTAACGTTTTAATGGATAATTTTTTATTATGGTCAATGCGTTATAAACATTCCTCCAATAACATTTCGCCATTTGTCTTGAATAGCGAACACGTACATGTGAATTTTTACGAGCAAAGTGAGTCACTCGTTCGATTTTACAGAGTTAAACTCACTACAACAGCAATGAACTCGGTTGTAATCAACGAAATCTGTATCAGTTGCCTCTTAATTAAGACCATGTTGGACAACTGCTTTGATTTACGGTTTGGAAACTTTCGAAGCATGTAATTGAATATTAAAAACTTAAAACTGATAATGCACATGATCTTGGCTCAATTTAATTTGGGAGTAAATATTTACTGTACTTAATTGAAATCTTCTTTTAAACGAATTACTTAAGATTTTCGTAATAAATTACAAAGCAATGTAAGTAATTTTACGTACCGTACTGTACTAATCTTTAGTACACGGAAAACTACTAGTTTTCCATTCGTTTCTGACCTTTGGAGGCTTAATAAGTCCCGAGTCCGTAGACTGGTATAAAAAATTAAAAAAGGTAAACAGGTTAACAAAGAAAATATAATTTTATTTTTATATAAATATATACTTCACCCCAAATGCATTTCGCCTGTCAAGGCCTCTTCAGTAGGGTTTCTGATGACTAGAGTGTACAATAGGAACAGCAGAAGGTATCTCAGACGACACATTTTTTTCCGTCGTAGACACAGAAGAAGACACATCTTTCTCACTGACACCATCGCGTTTACAATCTTTAAGAAACACAAACTCTTCCCAGCATT
>NW_019384483.1:191614-250782 GCF_000671375.1 Centruroides sculpturatus
AACTGTCAATTAGATATTAATAATGTAAAAATAATACATAAAGAGAAAAATATTGTAAAAAGAAAATTTAAAGAACATTTCGCGATAATTATGCAAAGTAATGTAATGAATTTGAATAATGGGGTGATACCAGCGGAATGCTGGGAAGAGTTTGTGTTTCTTAAAGATTGTAAACGCGATGGTGTCAGTGAGAAAGATGTGTCTTCTTCTGTGTCTACGACGGAAAAAAATGTGTCGTCTGAGATACCTTCTGCTGTTCCTATTGTACACTCTAGTCATCAGAAACCCTACTGAAGAGGCCTTGACAGGCGAAATGCATTTGGGGTGAAGTATATATTTATATAGAAATAAAATTATATTTTCTTTGTTAACCTGTTTACCTTTTTTAATTTTTTATACCAGTCTACGGACTCGGGACTTATTAAGCCTCCAAAGGTCAGAAACGAATGGAAAACTAGTAGTTTTCCGTGTACTAAAGATTAGTACAGTACGGTAATAATAATAAAAAAATAGATTATCTGACTCCATCGATTCTTTTTAGAATATTTTTATATATATAATTTTACGTAATTTTCAACTATACGTACTGTACGTTAAATTGAATTAACGCAAACATTCTTCGTACCTTAAATGCTACTATTTATAATAATTTAATTAATATACAGGAGATGTTGACTATTCATTCAATTAAATCAAGCTAGTACTGTACTGTACATTATATTTTTTAAACTTTTTAAAAGAGGTCCGCTGGTGGCCGAACGAATCACTGTTAATTAATTGATCGCAGGTTTGTGCCTCACAAGCAGGTTGATCATGTGCAATTTTTCATGTTTTCTTCATGTGTTTATCATCTAAATAGGGTCAATTTCCTTGAGATATTCTCTCTAGAAGGCATCCCTCCTTAGCAGATCGTCCTTGTGTTGCCCTGCCTATTCCCATCAATGCTATTCTACCTTTTTTATAATTCTTAACAATACTTTTTAAAAATAATTCTGAAATTTAAACCAATGGTTCGCAAATGTTTTAAAGGCAACTGTCCCTTTCTTTTAAAAACAGCTTTTGCTCTTCCCAAGCTTTTCATAAAAGCATACCGATTTATAGTTTTGTTAGTTTTATTAGAATAAAATATATCCCACAATTTTCGTGTACAGTCTTTGATAGTACACAATTATATTTCGAAGAAAACAGCTCAGAAATATTTTATGCGAAATAAAATCTAATTTTGATAGTATTATATTATGGTCGTAATCACAACAACAACTTCAATATGATAATGCTAATATACGCATTGAAAATTGTAAGCGTTTTTACGCTTGATGTATGGCCATGTGTTTTACATGAATACGTACTGTACACGTATTCACGTAAAACACACGGCCGTGTCCCGACACCCCACTTTTTTCGTCTATTTTCGGCCATCGAATGAGATAAATCAAATTCTTAATATTTCGATTTATTTTATCCAACATTATTTCGCTTTTCGGAAAGATATCTTGGTCGCCGTTGGGGTTGCACGTTTCGCGTATTAATGCGACATCAAACTGGATATAGTTAATATTAAAAATAACCGAAAAGATTTTGTAATACGACGGAACGAAAATGAAGTCCGAGACAACAGGGAAACCGACACGTAGGATAAACAGATTGAGCCAGGGAGGAGCCACCATCCTTTCTCCTTGAATTTCCTGGCTTTTTAAAGAATCTCTCCCCAGATTCTTCATTTGATTGGTTAATTGATACTTCCGTTCGACATCGTCTGCAAGTGTTGATCCAACTTTGAAACTTTCGCGGGTATCTCATGTGATGATATTTTCTTTTCTGACGGCTAAGAATTTTTCTTTATGTCTTCATTACTTACAACGAAACAATTTTACTTTCATATTTATGATATATTTATTTGCAAATTTTGTCATGTCTACGAGAGTCAGAGTCAAAGCTGGATTTTTCCGATTGACATTCTAAACATTCCAATCCGTTAGTTCGTGTCGACCCGTGACCGATAGGTGCAATTTCTAAATATTGTACCTATAAATTGACTTATAAATTCACACTGTCGTCCGTCCGCCTGTCTTAATCTCTAGAACGGAGTTAGATAAAATCCGAGACCAGATATAGAAACCTTAGGGACAGGAGGCCCCAATTAATACACAAACCTCACTCAAAAATTTTAGAAATTTTTTGACAAAAAGCACAAATTTATTAAGCTCGTCTATTAAATTGGTATTATTTACAATATCGTGTCCCCATATACACACACCAACATCCATATATACAGGAAAAAACCCCAAATATTTTTGCATTTCTCTACATTTCAACGTTCCCTGACTCCAAATGTTGTAAAATCTTGAGGGTCATATTTTGACCGATTGCCATAATTTCACTGTGTTATACGTAACAGTCGGAAAAACTAAGGACAGATTATAGGTCTCTGTAATGATAATTTATCGACCAGAAATATTACTGGCGTAGTTGATTGGAATCCATCTGCATGTGTTGAATATGAAACCAGTAGATAAATAAGAATACAGGTATACCTCGTATTAAGTCGGTAATTGGTTCCAGGAGAGGCGACGTAAGTCAAATTTACTTGTCTCCGAATCTACTTGTCACTAGGCTAAACCATAAATTACCATTCCCGGTTCCGTATTTTATTTATTAATGCATTTTTAATAATATATGGTTAATAATGATCCATTTTAAGCTTACAAACAAATAAATTTTAGTTTTTAATATAGTACAGAAAAAAGTAATCTAAATTTACGAATGCATGTACTATAAATACAGGTTAAAAATTGAAAGAGGGGGCCTTCTGGTACCACTCGTAGGTATAACCAAGAAGGTAGGAAAGAACGGAAGGTAGGAGAAGAGTTGCGAAGAGTAGGGGATGAAATTGGGGCAGGAAAAGGTGGGAAATAATGAGCCTGCATCGCATTTATTTAGAAAAACAAAATACAAAACAGATACTTTAAACAGTGTAACGGTAAAACAACACAATGTAGAAATTTACAAAATTGTTGGCGCGACAATGTTATCCTTATGTAGCAAAGTATGTACAGTACAAAAAATATATATATAAACCGACATTAACAGTTATACAGAAAAGGGTTGAAGAGACGAGGAGAGCATAGACCTCAACAAGAGCGCGCGGTGACAATAATACAAATGATGCCGTATACCAAGAGGAAAATTCCACAAACAGTAGAGTGAGGAGTTCGTTGGGTTAAGTCCGCTCAAACAGAGCAAAGAGTTGTGTACCGCTGATGCACACACTTGAAGACGGGAGGAAACCTGTTGTGGCATAGTTCATTGCGATGTAGATGGTTCGTCGTTGTTGGTTGTGTGAGGGTTGCGCTGAGGACAGAGCGCTGCCGTTGATGTGAGATATTTTTTGAGACTATTGTTGATATCCTTGTTTTCGAACAGAGTTTCAGGAGAACAAGGCCAGTTGAAGCCTGCATACAGAACACATCCGATGAGATTGTCTCTTTGGTGATCGAAGAAGCTGCAGTCCAAGAGATAATGATTACTGTCTTGTATTGTGGTATTGTCGCAGTGACAGACACCAGATTCCCTTAGGCGGAAACGATTGAGGTTTGCGTTGAAGTTGCCATGACCCGTAAGTAACTGGGTCATGACAAAGGAAGGCGTGAAGTGCTTCCACTCTAGACGACGTGAGATATTGGGGATGTAGTTGTGGGTCACCTGTCCGTGTCCCCGCAGTCCCATTCACTTTGCCATTCTTGAAGGGCAAGATGACGGTTCCATTGTTTGATTTTGGGATTCTGTTGTAGGTGGAAGGGAGCGAAGAGGTAGCAGCAGTCTTCGCCAGATGGTCGGCAGCCTCGTTCCCAGTGACCACAGAGTCCCCATGCGCCCAATTGAAGGAAATGTTGTGCTTGTGCTTATTGGTGGAGAGCAAATAATGGATATGCAGAACGTTGGCACCTCTTTGCTTAAGGTTCTTGATAGAATGGATCGCCGTGATGCTGTCAGAGTAGATGGTGATGATTTTATTTGGAGGGAACCAGTCTGCGTAAACATGATCAAGGGCTTTGACTATGGCAAGAACCTCGGCTAGTGGAACAGAGCAATAAGGCCCTAGTTTGTAGGCTGACCGATGGATGTTACCATTATGGTGGTCATATAGAACAAATGCCGCCCCCACGTTGATGTCGTCCTTGCTTCCGTCCGTGTAGATGGAGAAGTCAGATTCATTGGATGTCTGGGAGTCACTGTTTATGATCGGGTAGTCTTGGAGAATGTTAAGATGAATGACTTTCAGTTCAATTCCAAAAGAAAGTATGTCTTCTTTTAGGTGGGTAGGGAGGCCAGAAAGAATACTTTTGTTTTTATCATTGTTCAGAGGATGGCAGTTACTGAAGACTCTCACACAATGACTCTCAGAAACTGGCGTTCCAGTTTCTGAGAGTCATTGTGGCTTTGATGTGAACTGGGGTGATTCCAGCAATCACCAGTAGGGCAGCAGTGGGAGCAGTCTGGTAGGCTCTACAAATACGGAGAGCAGCCACTCTTTGGGCTTTAAGGAGTTTGCGTTGTATGTGAACTTTGGTGGTGGCATCGGCCCAGATGGGTGATGCGTAAAGGATAGGTACTATAGCCCCTAGGTAGATATTCTTGGCTGCATTATGGCCTATGCCCCAGGTATTGCGAGCAATGCTGATGAGTGCGTTCGATGCCTTAGTTGCTTTGGCAACCACCATATCCACGTGGCTGGTCCACTGGAGCTATTTATCAAGTTTCATGCCAAGGTAAGTTAGTTCTTTTACCCAGGAGATGCGGACACTGTCAATTTCGATGTGCGGGGTCCTGAAGTGGGGTATTCTTTGAAAAGATGATGAATGAGCACTTCGAGTGGTTAATAGGAAGCTTACTGCTCGAACTCCAGTTCGAGATCTTGGCTAGCAGGTCATTGATCAGGATTGGGAGTCTATCGCTGTTTTTGTCCGAGACCACAGCCACGGTGTCATCAGCATAGCCTTGTAAGAAATAGTTATTAATCGTGTTTTTGTTGTTTATGCTTGCAAGGAGATCACTGTGGACAATTGTTCAAAATCCGGGCCTGGCGATAGAACCCTGTGGGCAACCCTTAGTAACCTCATGGATGTAGCTGATGTTATTGTGAAAGAATCCTGCTTTCCTTTCACTGATGAAACTCCTTATGAGGCAGAAAAGGTTCCTTGGGCAGTGATGAATTTGGAGTTGCTGAAGAATAGCCGGCCACCAGAGGTTATCGAACGCACCACGGAAGTCGATGGAAACAAGTAGCGTATGCCTGCCGTCCACTTTGGCACGTTTGATGTGATCAGTAATTGTAGATAAGGCTGTAATCGTTGATTTCCCTGGTGTGGTACTGTAAATACAGTACATACTTGTATATGTATATATTTTAATATGATTTTGTGTGCTTTAAACGTTTTCTAGTGATATTACGACTTCAATATTTGTGGCGGACAGACGTAAAGTCGAGTAAAATGACTTAAACTTGATTTTTATTTTTCCATATACTTTTTTGACAAACGACGTATAATCGGGAACGACGTAACTCGAAACGACGTAAGTCGAAGTATACCTGTATACATAGCCTACGTGCAGACCTGACTCAGATGCTACGAGATTGACTATTTCAATATAATCGTCATGATAAGTGTCTCAGTTTCAAACGAAAGATCTACACAACAAGTAGGAGATGCTACAAATGTAACCATCGATAGAACACTTTCAATGTTAGCTATAAGAAAACATCTCAGAGTTTTTCTCTCAGAAACTGACCCAATAACAGAACAATGTGTACATTAGTACAAAGAAAAACAGCTGTGGCAATAAAAAATAAAATAATGTACTAATGAGAAACGATTTGTTCTTCGTGGAAATGACCATAGGAAATGTATATGGAGATGTGATAAATGATAAAATCGTTCTTTTTCTATCATTAAATGATGTATAGCGAGCATTTCTGAAATTTTAGTTTGAGCCAATGTTTTTCAGGTCACTTATAGTAATCATTCTTGACAAAATGTTCAGTGTTATGTTCTAATCTACTTAAAGCAGCATTTTATCACAACTTTCCAGTTGGGCAATATTTGTCCACGTATTGCAAGAATTTGTAAAGTTACTCTACATGTGGGAACTCTTTCCTGACCTATTAAACCCCGATCTTACCTCAATTATCTGAGTCATGTTAAAGTGAAGCCATTAAAGATTGATTTACTCTGCTACCAATCTGAGGTAACGTTAAATCGGATGGTCAAGACGGTTAAACCGTCAGCTGACTGCTCTGAAGGAACTGGAATCAAATTTAGACGAGCAACCCCAGGAACTTTTTAGGGATCGACCCTATTCTTCACCCGGTGGCTCCATCTGTGAACCTGGCTGAACCCACGATGGGTATGATTAAGAAGGTACTGTGAGAACTGAGAGTATATCAAGAGTTGGGAACAGTTTAATATTAAAACAGTTTTATAAAAGAATTTGGTTTAAAAGAATAATTTATAACTTGAAAAATAAGAACGGAGAAAATTTATCGAAGTTATTACCTCTCTTTCCTGTGAGTCAGGGGAACTTGCACTTCCCCTGACTCACAGGAAGAGAATGACTGAATCAAGGACAAATCCGTTTGGTTCTCAAATTTTCTATAAAAAGGTCGAGATCACTTTCTTCGAGGCTTTTTGTCATGAACAACATATCATTAGCCGCTTGGGATCATTAACCCATTCAGTAGTTCCCACCTTTACTTTGGTGTCTCCATTCTACAGTATAATGATATGAAAGGTTCCCAGATAACTAAAACAATTATGTAAGCTCTCTCTCTGTACTTGGATTAGAGATCATATTAAGTAGGAGTAGATCAGTTGTTTTGTATATTTTAGTTATATTATTTTATATTATATTTAGCAAATTTTTTTACAAGCTTATGATATCTATTTGTATCCTACTCCAGAGTTAGATAAATAAATAGTTATTTTATCCATTAGTCAAGCTACCTCCATTTCCGAGCATACATCCCCTCCCAACCACCCGAACAATCCACTTTGATTGGCCAATCGGATCAAGTTTAAATCACTCCTTTTATCGCTAGTTAGAACACAATTATTCTTTATCCTAACTTGTGTCAGGACCTGACTGAGACGAAGATTTTGCGATCTTCCAGTCTCTTCAAACATTACAATTATAGTCATCCTGTACAGTGAGCGGTCGCTCAAAGCCCCTCGTTCTCACAGTATTCTTATTGTCTACAGGTCGAAAAGGGTTTAAAAAAAACCAACTTCAATCTCATATTGAAGAGGTGTGTTAATCATCCCTCAGGATTATACACCTTATTTGAGAGTTTTGTTTACAAATTTCAGCAACTTTCAGAGATTACTTGCAAAATGAATGCATGTATCTCTTCTAAAGATAGTCATACTATCATTAATAAATAAATTATTTTTTTAAATCCTGCTATTGTGTAAATTTAATCAATAACTCTATACCCCAAAATGACCAATTTTTACAAAAATGTTTTGGTAAATATAACTATTTAAAAGTGTTACATTTCTACAAAAACTGCACTTAAATTTGTTACGCAAGAAAAAATGTAGTAAAGTAATAAATATTTAAAGCCATTATAAATTAGTTAAGAAAAAAATATTAAAATCTACTTAAAAAGTATTAAAACATATTTTATAATTTTGTTCTTTGCAAATATTTCAATTTAAACATTAAAAACCTCTACTTTTCAATTGAACGCTTTTATTTTATAAACGAAATTTAAAAACTTCATTTCGCCAAAAAGCAAATTTATTAAATCTATTTCAATATTCAATTAACAATTTCAATCTATTTGATATTTCTATATACCTATACCAATTTTATAATATTATATAATAATTTATATGTATTAGTAACAATACATATAATAACAATACATGTTTACTGTATTTTTAAATCTTGTCAAATCATTTTTACATTCTACACATAATTTGAATGAAATTAATTTCTTTTCTGTCTTTTTTATTGAAAAATTATCGTTGTTTTGATTCAAATCTTACCATAACTTTCTTCGGTTGAATAAGGCCTTGGCCGGTGTAAAATTCCAAAGGCTGTAACAAAAATGTTATTTAATGAAATTATATATTGCATATAACTTACATTTATTTTGTATCTGTTAAGATCCTCTTTAATCTACTT
The DNA here is from genome assembly GCF_000671375.1 of Centruroides sculpturatus. NCBI lineage: Eukaryota > Metazoa > Arthropoda > Arachnida > Scorpiones > Buthidae > Centruroides > Centruroides sculpturatus. The sequence continues at coordinate 199,802 of NW_019384483.1, forward strand.
AATATGTTACTGTTTTTAAAATTACATCTTTTAAAAATTGTGTGCACGGGCATCACCTTGAGCTTAAGTTTTTAGAAGATATGAAAAGAATAATTTTGGAATGAGTTTTAAAAAGAAGCAGGAAAAGTATAACAGTTTCAAATATCGGTTCATAAAAAAAAATTTAATAAAATGTTTGGAATGAGTTTTAAAAAGAAGCAGGAAAAGTATAACAGTTTCAAATATCGGTTCATAAAAATAAATTTAATAAAATGTTTAAAATAAACGTATCAGAGAATATGGAATCGTCTATATACGCACATCTGATAAAAATTGTATCAAATTCAATAAATCTGCGTTTATTTTTCATATTAAACATTAGAAAAAAAAACGAAAACTTGGCAAAGTCAGCATTGTTATGTTAAAAGTTCGATGGCTCAGTGTTTTTTAAAAATAATTGCGAACAATAAAAAGTTTGAATCATAAAAACGTCGAAAACATCACATGGAATACAAAACGAATATTAGTCTTTTATCATTGATATATTAAACTTATCGATGCCAAACCAATTTTAATATTAAATCGTTCATTATATATAACATTTGTATTCGTAAGATGAAGAATAAAGATAATATTTAAAAATAGTGGTCATCTAGGTTACTATAATTTTCTTCTTGCTTATTCATGTTTAATCCATTTGAAAATACAGTAGATCCCCCTATAAGACGGGTTCCTATAATTACGATTCCTATAAGAGGGCGAAAAAATTGTGGCGGTATCCGTAAACAACGGTAAAAAGCTCCTATAATTACGTAAAACGTCATCGAGCAGCCGAACTACTTTCCGCCGTTCAGCGCCACGCTACGGACAGTTTAGGCGGGTAAATTGAGTTTAGTATCGTCTGTACATATAATTATATATAAATTAGGTACTGTATATATAATTATATATTAACTTAATTTATTGTAACTTTATTATAATTATATATATACTTTCTGCCGCCTGGCAACACGCTACGGAGATTTTAGGCTAGTAAGTTGAGTTTATTATCGTCTGTACAGTATGTAAATTAGGTACCGTAAGTCTAATACAGCACTAATTTTATACATTTCTTGTGAAAGAAACACTTCTTATTCAACGTCCATAAAAATTATTTATATTAATGATGTCTCCAAAGGTCAAGTTATTTTTCTGCCAAAAATTCGTTATCAGAAATTGCGGCCGTCGTTTCGTGTGCTGTTCCGCGATGAAAACCAGCTTTAAGCAACGGCGTAGTCGAACGGTACACACTCGGTAAGTAATCCTATAATTTTTTGTTTATAGCATAGTTTATACAGATTATTCCCAAAAAATTATACGTATTTTGGAAATGTTGAGTGGAATTAGTCTAGAATCGGTTAATTTTATAGAAGAAAACCTTTCAAACAGCCTTAAACTTCACACCTATTGGGCTGCGATTGGCTCATGTATTTAATCGTTCCTACAACGTAATTTTCGGTTAGCGTGGAACGTATCTAAGCATTATAGAGGGGTCTACTGTATATATTTTCCGCCGCGTAGCGCCACGCTACGGAGAGTTTAGGCTAACTATCGTCTGTACAGTATGTAAATTAGGTACCGTAAGTCTAATACAGTACTGTAATTTTATACATTTCTTGTGAAAGAAACATTTCTTATTCAACGGCGATTAAAATTATTTATATTAATGATGTCTCCGAAGTTCAAGGAACTATTCGCAGAAAAATAAGTTATTAGAAATCGGCCGCGGTTTGCTGAGCTGTTCCGCGACGAAAACAAGCTTGAGCAATGGCGATGTCGAATGGTGCACACTCGGTAAGTAATCCTACAATTTTTTATTTATAGCGTAGTTTATACGGATTATTTCCGAAAAAAATATACGTATTTTGGAAATGTTGAGTCGGATTAGTCTGGAATCGATTAATTTTATGGAAGAAAACCTTCCAAACAGCCGTAAGTCCGTAAACTGCACACGTGTCGGGCTGTGATTGGCTGTGATTCCTACAAAATTGATTCATAAAGAACGGAACGTATCTACCGTCTTATAGGGGGATAGACTGTATGCTTACGAATTTAAATTTTATTTAGGAATTAAATTTCTCTTTATTCATGAATCTACGTGTGATCAAATAATATTCTTTCATTTTTATTCATGTATTTTTTGAATAAAAGCATTCATTGATATTAGTAACAATGGCACTCTTTAATATTAACTCAATTGATTATTTTTAAACCACAAATGTCAATATTATTCTGCTAGTAGATTAATTTCTCAAAGTAGAAAAAATGATCAATGTTTAATTATGTACGTAAAAGAATATTTATTATCTTGTAAGCGCCCGGCGCATTCATCCGCTAATATATACAAGATATGTATAGTTTGTATCAGAGACAGAACTATAAAGGCGCGAAGTGGTTCGTCCGAATCGAGCCCCGAAACCAGCAGAGGCCCGAACATGCCAAACAAAAGCCCACGATCAAATACTGTTTTCATTATTTAGATCATGGGTCGATTGACTTTGTTTATCCGTCAAGGACTAAAGACTTTTTGGGTGATGCACGTCCTGTCCTTTCCGGTAGAGGTGGAGTTGAAAGGACCATCATTGAAATTTCGAATCACACGTTGAAGTTGTTTTATTAACGGCGCGTCATTAATAAAACGTTATAAAAAGTATTAATTTGCATAAACTTGAGTTTTTGTTATTTTGGATTACATTTTGAATGAAAATCATTCTTTTCGATGCAATTTTATCCTTATAAGCATAAAAGTGAGCCATAAAAGTAAAACAGCTCTATGGGGAATCTCCGTGAACTTTGACCTATCTACACAGAAGTTTCGCCAAAACCTCACTCGTAACGAGAAATGTTTAAGGTTAAAATATGAGCTGTTTAGACCAATGCTAGATAAAGAAAAGAAGAGGAAATACAGCTTTTTAAGCGATTTTTGCGCTTTTCAATTGCTTATATTTTGGCAATCCTTTCATAGAAAAAGCTGAAATTTTGCATACTGCGTAAGAAAACAAGTATCTTTAAAACGAGATAATCAGACTTACTACAGCAGAAAAACTGATCCCCGAAAATCGGCAATTCTAATTCCTGTGTATATAGTAAGTCAGTGATATTTTATTTGGCGGAGAGTCACTGCTACGACTCTCGATAAATATCCATTCATCTATATTATTATAAATTTTATCAATTCCTATAATTAGTATTGTTGATTAAATTTTATGTGCGTATTTTAATTTTAAAAGCATATTACATAGTCTGTTATTAAATACTATATACTGTTATTTAAATAGTCCGTTTTTTCATAACTATTCACATCGCTAACAGCCAGCATTATTTACTGACTGATGGCAGCGCATTGGTAGTAAGAATTTTGGAAAAGAAAATTATTTTTGCAACTTTCAATGAAATGTAAGAAAACTGAAAAGTGAAATGCTGGAATTTGTGGTTTTAGAAAACCATAAATTTTAAAAATTAATCTTACTGGATTTTCTAATTTTTTTAATATAAATAATTAAATTTTTCGAAACAAATTTTGCATTTGTTTGATTAACTAACTATCATATCATTACAAATTTTTCCCACGACACATTTTTAATATAAATATAAAATTTCCATTGTTCTCACTACTAATATTACATCTAAATGTTTTGTTATCTGAACGTTTAATCGATTGGTATTTGAAATGATTTCTAAATATTTCTACACTTTCATAAATGATTTCTGCAGTTTATTAGTATGTAGTATTTATACATAGAAATTAACTATGCTTTGTAATTAATATAAATTGCATTTTTTTAAAAGAAAAATTTACTTTAAATTACCTTTGATTCTTTTGTTGCAAGGACTCGAAAATCATGCAAAATATGAACTAAACACATCTTTAACACCATAAGTGCAAATCTCATGCCAATACAGTTTCTCGGACCTTCTCCGAAAGGAAGATAAGCGTATGGAGGAATAGAACTTTTATTCTCTGGCATAAATCTGAAATCGAATTTTTTTATATTAATTTTTAGGTTGTCGTGTATGAAAAATTGAGAGAATTACCTTTCTGGATCAAATTTCTCCGGATTTGGATAAAACTCTTCGTCATGATGCATTGAATAGACAGGAACAATCAGAATCATCTTTTTTGGTATTTTGAAGCCAATTTCAGATATTTCATATTCTTCTGTACATTCTCTTGCTAATCTAGAAAATAAATATTATATATTCTAAGATTAAACTAGGCGATGATTATACGTTCAAAGCTTATATAATAATCTACAAGTAACATAATAAATTATTTTAAAAAATCTACCATAACATAAATTTGAAGTGATAATAGTATTTTGTATTAATGCTTTTAATATTTTAAATCTCAGAAAATAAACTGTTCATTTTATTCTTATAAAACATTGCTTATTATTTTTACTATTATTAGTGTGAATCTAATTTATGTTTTAGAACAGTGCCTCTTGTTTGTTGAAAAACAAACAAGAGGCACTGTTTGCATTAAAACAAACATTTTTTGCTTTAATGAATTTAGTTTAAAAAAATTGATATAACTAAAAGTTGTTTCTTATGAATTAAAAACGTTAATTTTCTCTAAAGCTGAAAAGTTAAAAATGGATTAATAAGCCTAAATTATATTTTAGAAGAATGAATAAGTTAAACAAAGGAAAATGTGTGTGTGTGTGTGTATTTGTAAATAAATACATTATAATTTTAATAAACAGTTTATACATAATTTTAATTAATTTTTAAAATATTTTATATGAATATGAGTATCTAAAGAAAAACGTCTGAGATGTAAAAATTTCGCCAAGTAAAAAATTTGACTGTCATCCAAAGTTTTTTCTTGAAATTTTTTCTTTGGTAAAGATACACTTGGCGCTTTGAAGTGAAAACATTAATACAGGTAAAAATCTTGTGGGTCCCAAAACGAAGTATTGCACTTATCTTTACTAAAGTAAAACTCCTAAGGAAAAAAAAAAATTACTGTCATCTAAACTCATAATTTTTTACTTTGCACAACGTTTTTACATCTCAGATGATTTGTTTGGTTTATCGATTATTTTGTTAATTAAAAAATTTAAATTTTAGGACATCATATTTAAAAATTTTTTAAATAAAATTTTTAAATGATAGAAAATTTCAACGTATCATTAATGATTTGAATTAAATTTGAATTAAATAAGCATATTCAGTTTGATCTTATTTTAAATACGTTAAATTTAAAATAAATAATTTAAGTATATTAAATATTTTTATATACAATATATTTTATTAAAATTAATCACTTTAAAAATTTATAAATAAGTTTATTATTTACTGGAATCCAACTGGTTCTATTCTGAGAGTTTCACTAATGACAGCATCAAGATATGGCATACTAGTAAGCACATCAAAGTTTATTTCCTTCTAACAAATATAAATCTAATTTAATTACATTATTAAATATTAATGACTTATACAAATATTATAGATATATACTTAAATACAACCAAAAATATATAATCCCAAAGATAGGATAGAAATTGTGAAATTAAAGTTCAGCACAGTACACATGTAAACAACGAATATTTTCTAAATAAATAAATAAATTATATATATATATATAAGNTTTAAAATACTAAAGGTTATCAATAGTTTTAATGTTTCAATTTATAAATGATAAAACATTTTTGTTAAGTTAGCTCTATTTACAATATTTCTTAATCTTTAGTTTTAAATAAAAAAATAGACATTACTTATATCTTTCTGTATATAATTATTTCAAATATTATAATAATTAAATCTGTAATTGTATCAACTCCACTTACATTTGCATTCCAAACATTATCTATTTCTTTAACCAATTTGTCTTGGCATTCGGGATAGAAGGACAAGTAATATAAGACAAAAGATAATGTGTTAGTACTTGTTTCACTTCCAGCAAAAAGAAACAACACGCATTGTGCTATCATTTCTTCCATGCTCATAGCTGAAAATAATTCATTTTAAAAATATTTCCTATTTTATAAATATCATAAAAAATAGCCAAACCTCTGAACAACAGTCACTGACAGAAACATACAATTTCTCCATTGTTCGAACAAACGCGCCAACAACATTTTGTGTGCATTTTTGTTGAAACAAAATAAAGAGGTTTCTGATAAAATGGCCGCTGTTTACGACTGGCAGCTATTGGAGGTTCAACTGTATTACTTAAATTACGAAATGACTTATGACAAACTTTTATGCTTCGGTAATATTTTCAATTCGACTTCATTTTTTTCGTTAGTTTCTTTGATATCTTCTGGTGAAATTTCCAAGGTACCTTTTTGAGCATCGAGTAATAACTGAAGAAAATCGTTGCTTTTCTGTATGTATATTCAATACTTATTATAAATTAAATTATGAAAAAAATAAATAGATTAATATGAAATAAATCATAAGAAATTTAAAATTAAATAAATTAGTAATGAAGAAACAATAATCTTTTATAATTAATTTAATGTTACAGAATCTTTAAGAAAATATAGAATATAACATATCACCTCATTTTGTTTCTCTCTTTGTTCGATGACATGTAAAGTAAATTCTTTGAAATAATCAGTAAATTCATCAAAAATATTAAATTTCAGATATTTGAAAATTTTCGGAAACAAAACTGTAATGAATTAATAAGCAATTTATACATAAAAGACACAAATTGTATATGTATATTACAGATGACACATTTTAAATATTATATACCTATGTGTAAAAAATTATACACTATATTATAAAACCAATATACTGTATATATTTAAAATCCCACCCTTTTAAAAACCCTGTGCATGGGCCTGGTAACATCAATAATTATCGTGTTAGGGCGAATATCACTAAACATAATGTTTGATATTTAAATCTTTCTTGCTGATTGTATGACCCCGGACTATAGTTTTTGTAAAAGATTAATATTTTAATAATTTATTTTAAAAGAATGTTAACAGAAAAAATTTTAGAAGAAAATTACGAGGAAGTGGCTAGAGTTTGTCAAAAATAACACTTCCCTTTCAACGACTCCGAAAATTCAGGATTGGATAACAACAGAGTTTCCATACGATATTACCTTATTGGATAGCATCTTGACTCAGAGGGAAAATGAAAAGGTATAAAAGAACCAAGAAAAGTTCAAAAAGGTCGTCTAGTTACACCGACTTCGACTAGTGGTCTGCCGATCCTGTCCAGTTCGCCAAATGACCAATCCAGTTACGTCGTCGCCAGCCAACCGTCATTATTTGATACGAAGAAATTTAGATAGAAGATTGATGAAATTAGAGAATTTTTAAATCAAGAAATTGTCGTCATTGAAGACATCACTTAACATCGAAGGTATATATCTACCCGCGACCAGACGTAAATTCTCTCTGTCGCGCTTTGGGCGGGTTTTGTTTGTAAGGTAGAAAAGAGTTAATCAATAGCTGTAATTCGATTTGTGCGCCATTAATTAATATTTAATCTTATGTAATGTAGAATTCTTTTGATTGATGATATCATATGATGTCATTTTGTTATGTATACTTGTAGATTTTATATACTTCCGTCAAATAAATTTAGCATTGTTTTAGTAGAATTTTCTCATCGAGTGCATCACTTCTGGGCTTCCCCCTCACTCTTATTTATCTTCTCCATCCCTTACCTTAAGATCACATACGATACCGCTCGCACACGTGTTTTTCAATACGTGTGCAAGCGGTACCATATGTGATCTTATGGTAAGGGCGAGAAATTCGAGCGAGTTTTCTATATTCCTGGTTATAGGTGGTGTCAGAGTCTTGAATTCCAGGGGTTCACGTTACACTGATTATTCATTTCTATCGCTAATTGGTTAAGCCTTATTCATAAATGTAAATTGAAATTTTGAAAAAAATAATCGAAAGAAATATAAATCAGTATATAAAATTAAATGGACATTCATATAGGCAGAAGCTTCTTGTATTAAAATATATTTGTAATATTTGAATTACAAATTGTTGAGGATGAAAATGTTCTTTTATTCAATGTATAATTGAAAAGTAACAAGTAAAAAAATTGTTATTGTTACTTTTCTTGCTGAATAATAAATACATTTTAAATAAGATAACATAAAATTTTTACAGATAGGAAATAATTTTGCCTAAGATAAAGCAAAGTTATTTTCTATCTAAAGATGTTAATCTAAATAAATATTTTAATCTTAAATCAATTTAGAAATGTGCAATATTACTTACAAAATATCATAAGACGAAGTGATACATTTGTGCTGGTTGTCTTTCGAAATTTATCCACAAATGTATTATTCGGATCGTCTAAAGAACTCAATTTTGTTCCAAATGCAGTAGAAGCAATTACATCGAGAGAAAAATTAGATAAATACCTGTAAATAATAAAATTTTAATCATTTCCTAAATAAAGTACGTAATTTCATAACCATAATCAACACATCACGAAAAGCAGAATATAAAAATATTTTAAATTTAAATATATTTGATTTCTAATGTAACTTAATCTATTATGATTCCATGCTAAGTTAGTGCGCTTACTCTAATATTAATTTAATTTTTCTAACGAGTTGTAAGAATTCATAAGATCTTATATAAAAATAATTGATAATACAGTTAATTTTGAAGAAATATCTTACAATTTTTAAATTAACTAAGTTTATGTATTGTTTGATTTTGAAAAGACAAAAGTCGGCATTCCTACTTGTAATTCTAATTTATGAAACTTTAAAATATTATATAAAAATATACTATAAAACATATTTGAAATTAAACAGATGCAGACTTTTTAAATTAACCTTTTTTTATTAAGTTTATTATATACTTTAAAAATTAAAAAAATTTTTTTAATATTTTTCTGTTAACTATTAAAATTATAAAATAAAATCAAACTGATTATACACGCTTATTATATTCTAGTTTTATTGAGTTGGCGGAAAAAAAAATCAGTAACCTAAACTAAATTTACTAAACGTTTTCAACAATTTCGTATCCTAAATTTGAAAAATTGATTTAGATTGTTTCATATAAAATAATGGATGGTCTTCTGAAATAAGAACGGAGCAGATGCTCATTAGTTCCGTGCTCATTATAAAGATCATAATATGTACAGAACCTGTTTTAAGAAAATAACAGTTATAACAATTCAAATATATCTTAAACTCTATATGATATTTCCGACATTTTTGCAAGAAAAGCACACGACATCATAACATGCAGCGTTAGAATTTTCGAACCTTTTATAGTCTTTTCTACTTTATTGTTTAAGCAACAAAGCCATGGCGGAAGAGTAATATATAATATCCAGAGCGGGTACACTTGATCTTAAATATCCAGTGTATCGTCTCTATTCTTACTCTAGGAAATGTGGGACAGTCAAATTCAAAACGAGACGTGACGTTGTTGAATTTCCACAAAAAACGTTTATATTACGAGTAAACGTACAGTACATACAATTACAAAAGTTCACAAACAACAATTACAATACTTCAGGTGTAACAAAGTTCAAATACTTTTAATTCACGACAACAGGTCCATCGAAAAGGACACCTTGCGACGAACTCCTTCAAACGTTAGTTACCGCACAGCGAGACAAAACAATCTTCTAGGCAAGCTTAGGCGAAGCTAGACGAACGTGAGTTCCCTTGAAGTGTCCTAGGCGAACTAAACTTCCCGCCTAAACTTCCCGCCTAAACTCAATCCTCTTATACAGATTGAGGGAAATGGAATTCCACCAATCGGCTTAGTAGCGCTATCGCACGTCCGCTGGTCGTACGATGTCTTCCAGCCAATCCGCGGTCGAGTTTCCAAAGTCGCCTGATCGGCGTTCCCATGGTGACAACCGTCGTTCATATGAAAACACGGAAAAGTGCGGGAAATCGTATGTCGGACGATTTTATCCCGACAGGGACGATTTACTCAGAACGGAACACTTATTAAGTGGAATATCTCCGTATAAATTGAAAGGACGAACATGAAACACGAACGGAACGATTCTTTTTTCATCACGAAGCAGTCGACCAAGGTTTTATATTACATGTTGAAAGACGATATAACTGCAATCATGAAATATTGAAAGTAATTGTTCCGTCCCGAATGAATCACTGTAGTATAATTTCTTAATTTTTTATATTAGTGGAATTCTTAGAAAATTAATTTTAAAAATGTTCTAAATTTAAAAAATATGTTTATTTTATTACATAGATTGTTTTATTAAGAAATTAAATATGCAATACAACTAAAAAATGAAACTTAAACAGTAGATTTAATAATTTTAAATTTAAAAAAATCTATTTACTTTTTACAATCAATTGGTTGATCCCTATTAGTTTCAATTATTTTTTTCATATCAGTTGAAAATTTTTCGGTGCATTCCCTGACCAAATAAGCCATCTGTAAAATTTTAAAATATAATAAAATTTCATAACAATGCAAAATTTATTCAAAGAAAATATTCAAAATTTTTTGTAATATAATGTACAGGACGCAATCTAAGCGCAGAAATTTATAAGGACAACAATTATTTATTAGTGTCTGTCACCAAATGATACAAGATTTTTTTTTCAAATAAGTATCTTAAGTCATTCACAAACAATTGTGTTTACTTATTCTCGTACAGACAATCATGACGTTTTTAGATCTGGACAATTTTCGTTTCCCAACAATTCATGAATGACTTCTTACCCCTGTTTCATCAACACGAGTTACTTCGAGAGTTGATGTACTCGAGTTATATAACACTGAGTAGTATGAAGAGTTATTCACTTTCATATTCACCAATTTGAAACTCGAAGTTATTGATTTGTTGGTATCTAACAGATACGGTGAATAATTTCGATTAATCACATGGTATAGTGAATAAAAAGGTGCTAATAATGACAGTGATGCTTTCTTTCATAGAGTTGAGCAATGTAAAAGGTCTATATTAATAGCTTTACACGCAGATTATCCTATTAAATCATTTATATCACCTACGACCAACTGCATATTTCCAGTGGCATAAAAATACAGAGCCAACAACACTTATTCTATCAGCGACATTGCGTAATTTCTCGTTGTTATGGAAAGTAAACTATGACTAAATTAGTGATAGTTTACTTTCTGCAACAAGAAATTATGCCGTATCTAATACCAATTTAGCAATAATTCGAGATTCATCCCAAACTTTAACTCGGATTGGTGAATACGGCAGTTAAAATTTATTTAAACTGTTTACTTCCTAAATTATATTAAAATTTAAAGTATTTTTGCCTAAAAGTCATACGGAATTTTTAAAGTGATAGTAATCTCAGAAAATTAACGAATTCAATTTTCAAAATTCTGAACAATAGGTTAATAGAAGAATTAAATAAGATGCTAAAGGAAACAATTATTTCGTTCTATCTACTTTCATTTTTTCAGGAATTTGAGGAAAAGAATTTTCCCACAGAAATAAAAAATAATTTTAAAGTAACGCTTTTTATTCGAATAAATGTACTAAAGAGTAAAAACTAAATTTTCTTCAGCTTTCACAGTATTTTTAGCTATAGAATATTTCTAAATAGAAGTGCCTCACGCTTTTACTTTTGGTATCATAATACCAAAAATACTGTGAAAGTTGAAGAAAATTTATTTTTTTACTCTTTAGTACTGTACATTTATCCGAATAAAAACCGTTACTTTAAAATAATTTTTAATATATTTTTTATTTTCTATTTTTTAGTTAAACTATAAGTTCGTAACACTAAACTAGCGAAATTCATCTTAATTTGGCATTTAATTTTATGTATATTGTTCTTTGTGAGATTGATTTCGATTAAAAAAAAAGCTTTAAGTCGTTTGGATTTGATATAGTGAGTGATTAGTTCTCTCATTTACTTTGATGATAGAATTCTACCTTGAACATGACTGCTCCTATGACCTGCAAAATTGCAGATAAGGTGATTAATAAAAGTAGTGAATACTAATATCTTTTATGTATATTTTATATATTTTCTTAAAGAATAAAGGTGTACTTTAGCTATTTGGAGGGATAACCATATTAATAGCTTTACCTTTTGCCACTTTCTGCTAAAGTAACAGATGTTACTATGGTTATCCCGCCAACAGATTTGTTGTAACAGAGGTCCACGTGATTCTTTGTCTTCAATTTCGTTCCCATATGTAGGATGGTAAATAGCAATCGTATGTTGTAGCGCCATCTTATGTTATCATAAGTTTTGTACAAATTTTAAGTATTCGTAATTTTTTGCTAATTGTTAAAAATGTTTGCAAACTATTTTAAAATTATACTGTCGTTGGCAATACACATGTGTGTAAAGTTTCAACTAAATCAGAAATTGAGACGTAGATGAATTGCAACTTTTTTCTAGACAGTAAGTCTGACGGATGGAAAAAGTTAATAAAAAGCTTAAAAAGCATCAAATCTTTAACGCCATCGGCTGGAGATTGCGAGCATAAACAGGTTACAATCAGCTAAAGCAATATTAGTTCTCATGAAATTTTTAAACAAAGATTAAAAACAAATTAAAATGTTAAATAAAAATATTTATGTTAATGAAAGAATTTGTTTACTTTTCTCATTCTACTGCTACTGAAAGTGGGACTCATAATACACCTAATTCTTTTCCAGTCGTCATCTTTCAAACCGGATAGCATTTTGTCGAACAATGGATTTCCTGTCTCTAAGTCCTGAAATAACAATTTATTATGTGCATTATGTAATGTATTGTACATCTTGGATAAATAACTAAAAAGCACAAAATTAAAATTCTATATACTATATTGTATTTATTCTATGTACTTATTGTATTGGTGTTCCGATTCTGCAAATTGAGGAAAACTTATTCAGAAAAAACAAATCTTTATTGTTCACCTGGTATTTCACCTGCACAATAGGTCCTAATAATATGATAAGTCCTAGTAGACATTAATATAATAAATTGTATAAAATAAGGACACAAAGGCATTTGAATTAAAATTCAATAGTTCTAGGAACGTTAACTCTATTCTTAACAATTATGTGAAAATATCACGAGAAACGACTAAAACCACTAAATATACATTTAAAATTAAAAGTTTACTTTTTATTAAAAGTAAGCTTTTTAATTTCTTTCTCTAATTCTCTAATTTCCTTCTCTTGATAATTTTTCTCTAATTAAAAAGGTAATAAATGCATTTTTGTGATATGTTCATGCATAATATAAATCAAAAATATAAATTGCATGTAAAATCAATCAAGATATTTGCAATCGATTGTCCATTTTCATACAATGTTTGTAGACTTTTAGTATTAGACTGACGAAATTTTGAGTTGTCAGTCTTTTTATCTTGTCGGAATTTTGAACCGGATTCAATTGATATTATAAGTCAGTGTTTTTCAACCTTCTTGAATACGCGACCGCTTTGCAAGTTAAAAACTTCTGGTGACCTCCCCAGGGCCATATTAAAACTACTGTATATCAGTGATTTTAAAAACTACATACAGTATTTAATTTTCTTTCTGTTGAGACCTAAATATCGATCGAAAAACCAATTATACTGTAAAATAAACAGGTATAGCCTTCTTACTGAAATTGTAGTTTTTTCTTTTTTTATTGTAGTGTAGGACCTACAAACATTTGTCTTTTTCTTTTACCCGCGACCCCCGTGTAAGGCTTTGCGACCGCCCTGGGGGTCGCGACCCACAGATTGAAAAACACTGTTATAAGTGATTCAAAATATAAACATTTCAAATAAAATAATACAAAAAATGTATATAAAAATTTTTTAAAATTCAAATTTAAAAAATAAAAAGCTTAATAATATTTTGGTATTCAAACTTACCACTCTGTTGTGAAACATATTAAAATCTTTAACTAAAATTTTTTTCAAGATATGAGGTTCTGCAATAACGAGTTGTGGTTCAAGGCCCAAATAGATACTATAAAATATATGATGTTTTAAAAGTATAAAATAACACTAACATCTAAAATAACTAACATAAATGTACAGTACATACCCATATATTCGGCCATACTTTTTATATGCTTCCAATTGAAGTAAGTGTAATGGCTAGAGGAAAAAATATTTAAATAACGTTTGTATGGAAAATTCAACATTGTTTTAATTAATTTTGTTTATATATTAATTAATTAATTAAAACTTAATAAATACAAAAGTCTGACAATTGATATAAAACTACTTAAATTAACGAATTTTAACATGGAAATTTTCTAAAAAAATTGTAATTTTATTCTGTAACTAGCTGTACCCGGCCACACGTTGCTGTGGCTCAAAATGTATCTATTATAAATGTATAACATTTCCCGTGGGAGGAATTTCGAAAAATCCTTTCTTACTGTACATTCTCTTGAAGAACTCTATTAAAACTCAATCATAAACACAAAAAACCGCATCTAAAACGTTATAATTGAAGCAGAGTGCTTCACGGTAAGCCTTAATTTTGTCCCTCTCCCCCGGGGGGAATTCGTCATCTATATAATATAAAAAAAAGCCCGTATTCGAATGCAACGTTGTTTCAAAATTTCAAAGCAATCGGTGAAGTACTTTCGGAGATTTAAGATTTTGAACAAACGAACATTTACCGTACATTTTTATTTATATAGATTGTAATTGCTGCGTAAAACAAATAAATCTAAACCAAATATAGAACGTATTTCCAATTAACTCAGTTTTTTAAATTTCAACTAATATTAATTCTTCGACTAATGTTATTTATATTTTAAAATGTTTAAGCATATTACTGAGAAACATTTTTAATAAGATGACACATTATAGTAATATTAAACCTGCAAATCTGCATTCGAAAGTAAAAGATAATGATAAAATTTTTTTCAGCAGTATATTTTAGAAACAGAAAAATTGTAAAATCATTATACTTTCACAAATAAAAATTTTGAATTATGTTTCTGAAATTTAGTTTTAGAAAAACAAAATTACTATTTATTAATTAAAATTTTAATTAATAAATAGTAATTTTAATGCCTATTAATTATTTTTTAATGCCGCTCATACATGGCAAGAACTAACAATCCATTAAATTTACTTTATAAAAAAGGTAATGCATAAATACATATGGCTTTTTCACGTAGATTTGTAATATTAGTCGTTGTTTCTTTGGAACAACAAAAGAAGAAAGAAAAAGAAAATTTAAAATTTTCATTTAGAGAACAAATTTATTAAATCTGATATGTTCTTCAAACATTATTAAATTATCCTGAATATATAAAAAATTAAATTTTAAAATATGAGTAAGGAGTATATCTATACTAAAACCAATATGACTTTTATTATCACAATTTAATTAAGGAAATTTTTCTGAAAATAACATATTGACACGTTTTTAATCTTATATATTACCAGCAGATGAGCCCGGCGTTTCCCGAGCAAAAAACAACAACAATGATTAAGATTATTACATTATTTCGTACATCTAATCCTTCTATTCTAGTGGCCCGGGACGTTCTAGCAGCAGCGGTGTCATTCCATGGTATAAATAATAAATTCTTATTACAAATAAAATTAATAATATACTGAAATTCTCATGGCGTACTCTAGTAAAACACAGCCAGAAATGTAAAAAATAATAATATACTGAATTTATTGTTAATTTAAATAATAGCTAGGGGCGTCCCTAATGGCATACAGTGACAGAAAGAAAGAAAGAAAAAATCCGGTTTTTCAGCTTTATATAGTCAGATAGGTAATCTGTTTGTGATCTTCATCACTATACGCCATGTGTTACAATTAAAACATTTATGACACGTTTTCTTTATTATCTTGGTTTCTGTCTTTTAATCTACGTGTAATTTTAAAGAACTGCTCCATAGAACAATAACGTATTAAATTTTGTCACTCGAATCTCAATTTATTTTTATTAAACTCTACTTTCTCCATATAAAAATATTTGCGAGTAGAAAGAAATACAAATAATGGAAACTTAATTATTTCAAAAATCCCTTTCATTATTTGAAATTTATATTCTATATAAAAGAATGATTAAATAAAGTTTCATACCTGAATCAAATGAAATTATTACTGAAAATGGACATAGCATGATTGCTTATTGATTATTACAGTATATCTATTCTGAAAGAGTCATATTTACGTTCACATTATTTAGTAAGAACGCTGTTTCATCCTTAAAAATATGTACTAAAAATGAAAACATATATTATAATTCTATTTTTAAACAAAACATGTAAGTCAGGAATCAATAGCATTATTTCAGTACTTTTTATCCTTTCAATACTGTAATTCATAAAAGGGATAGCGAACCTATAACATGCGTGCTGCAAATGGCAGAACGAAAGAAATGTCTAACACGCAACATATACAGTTTCGTTTATTTCTTTTACTGCGTAAATAAACATTATTTTAATTTCAGTTTTCTGTCGTGCTTTTACGTTCAGTCATCTTTCTCTTATCCAACTGTTTTAAATTTATGCTAATAAAAGTGTACTTACTTCGCTTCTACATGTTCTACGTCTAAAACATCTGCACGAATAAATTATTTGAAAGATATTTATAACTATTTCAATGCAGGAGGACTCAAAACAGATTTGCCATCCCTAGTGTATAATCTCGAAATTACATTTCGTGTTTGAGGATAATAGATTTTTTGATCATAGGTTTGTGTGGTCGGGACCTCACCCTTCAGACGGGAAACCGGCTACTCAACCAGAGTGAATTAATTGGTGACTTATTTTCGTTAACAGAACTGGGGCTGCGAAGAAACGTAGTGCGGTAATATTTAATTGACATATCCCCGATCGTAGATCGTGAGGAAGAGCAAGAGATCGATAGCCGGTGAAATTTCGGTGGTCACCTTACATAGTGTTCAAAGCCGAAAATGCGAGAGCTCTTTCGGACCGTATGAACCCAGCCGTGTCTTCCCCGAGACAAGAGAAAAACACATCGGCGGAAATTTACAGGACAGTCGTTCGGGTAAGAGCAAGACCCGGGAGTGATCCGGGTGGGGATGTTTGACAACCCCGAATTGGGCCCCTGGCACGGGGACCAATAGAGTAAGTGCGACACCGTTTCGGACCAACCAAAAGGAGAGATTTCGGGCGAAGATGGTATAAAAGTCCGAAATCTCAAAGACACGGAGAGGTTGAAGCAGGTTAGTCCGTTCTTGCAATCCAGTCCAGGGTCATGGAGGAGAAGACCCGAAACTTAGACGAGTGCGGCAAGGTCGGGGGACTTAACTTCCCATGCACACTTCTCTACCCGGACAAGTACAAACAGGGACCTAACTTCCACGCATGGACTTCTATCCTTCCAGCCTCCAGAAACACCTTACATTGGAGACGAACGTTCTCCTGTTTCTGCAATACCTTACCATCGGGGACGGACGTTTTTCGGTTTGTGTAACAACTTATCCTCGGAGACTCTCTTTCGCTTGGTGTGACAACCTTCAACTGATGGCGTAGTACTGCACCTCCTCTGTAAGCATGTTTTGTCTTAATAAACGCCATTAATTTTGTCACTCCGGTATCCATGTGAGTCTCTGTGTTCAGCAACCGCTACTCCCATACGTACAAACTACTCTCGCATCATCCTAACCAAGTCGCGGGAAAAGCGAGTTTCTCTGCCTCCAACAAGGCAGCTGTTTGTCGGCGGCGATACCTTACAATGGTGTCGTATCCTTACATTTTTCTTCGCTTATGTCCATTGCATATTTTCATGCACGTTTGTAATGCTTAGAAAATATTCAATTTTTCTATTTCCATGTTTAAATACTGCAGGTAGAATTAGTATGACTTATTGAGTTTTTTTTTTAATTTTAGAAAGAACTTTTATATGTTGCATATCACTGAAGCAAACTTACAATGTTTATTAATAAATTTTTCTGCTATCAATTAAATGTCGATTCTGACAAATGCTGCCAATATTCTAAATGAAAATACCTAAGTGTGTTTGTTCTGAAATAGAGAACTGAACGAACTGGTTGTATAATACGGAATAATTTCTCTCACAATAAATATAAAAATCGATATAAGTAGGAAGAATTTGAATTTCAAAAAGATTAAAATATAGTATATTAATTAAATAACGTCATAAGAGTAATCATACCGGCGAGAACGCAAACTACTTACAGAATACTTTCTTATTATAATTAAAAATGCAATAAAAACTTTTATTTAAAAAATTCTTTAAAATATTATTAGAAAATATTACGAAACTCCAAATATTTTTGAAACTCAAAGTTACCATGTTTTTAAACGTACGCAACGCTACGAGGAATGACCATATTCCAGTTGTTAGGGATGGAACTCCATGATTTTTCCAATAAGTTACTCGCTTCTTTACATATCTAGAGGTTGAAATTTTAAAAAAATTATTGGTAATAATAATCTAAGGGTGTAAGTATTATAAGAGATAACAAAAGTTGATAAAATGTAAAAATAATCAATCAATGAATAAAAACATCAATAATAATTTATTTAAGATTAATACATTTTATTGAAAAAAATGATACTGATTTTCTTAAATATATTTTTAAAGTTAATCTGTATATTTACTTATAACTATTTACTTTATTTAAATCATATAGAGATTTTGTGGCATTTAGAATCGGGTTTAATGTAATGTACAGTCTTCTTACAAGAAAATCCCTATTTGAAACAATGAAGCAATGTTATTTCGTGCAATTGGAAGACCAAGTTTCTTATTTGAAGAAATTTCTCGAAAACGTAAAAATTATCCTGATGATTTTAATTTCGATCTGCATTTTAAAAAGTTCATTTTTTGGCTCGTTTTAAGAAGAGATGGCAAGAGGCTAGCAGGAAACAAGATAGATTCCTAATTATAAACAAAATCTGGCTATGCAGATGAATCAGTTTTTCACACTATAGGCCTATGACGTTGCTACAAGTAAAAGAGCCGGTCAAACTTAGAGAAGCTTAAATGACTCTTCAGATAAAACATAACTCAGTTATCAGTTATAAAACTCGATTGTATGCAGCTCGATGAATTTGCGTTCTGCAGGTAAAATAAAGGCATCCAAACTGATAAAAGAAGTAACTGCTATACATTATCATCAGCAGCCAAATATCAAATTGTTTTTAAACAGAGAAATAAAGAAAAAAAAATTCAAAGTTTTATAAAGAAGTTTTAGAAATCTTAATGCAACTAGATATTAGTTTTTTAGAGAAATCCGTATAGAAAAATCTGATAGTGATGACTGCAGATTCATCAGAGACAAATAGCGAAATATGATAAAATTTTGAAACAAATTAATATTTTTTTTTAAGATATAGCTTATAGATGTCTTCTTGCTCATTAATTTGTCAAAAGTTATGTAAAATAATTTCTGTCAACAATTGATGTATTTGGCTCCACTGTGCGGCGTCTAGACGTTGGCTCGCTACGCCGCGGTTTAAAATGCATTGCAAGACGACGATCTAAGATTAAGGAACGAGTATTACTTCTTGTATATAATACTATAGAAGCTCGAATAATGAGTCTAACTTGTAATCGGCCAAAAATAACAGAATAGACTCTGGTACAGGAATTACCAATGTACTGTTTACTCATTAACCCATATGTAAAGTATTGACCTTTTAGCAGAGTGGGAACAAAAGAGGCGCGACCTTGTCAATTGGACCCACGTCCGGTCGGGTAATACCACTTGTAAGGTGTTGACTTGTAAGCAGAGGAAAAACAAAGGAAGCGCCGACTTTGTCAATTGGACCCACCTGTAGTCAGACATTAGACCATTTGCCATATGGTAAACAACTGAATGTAAACAAGTGGTGGACGTTTATGTAAGCTTCACTCTCGTCGGATGACGGCGGACCCGAGTGTAAGCTGTTCGGGCAAGAAAGGGTTGTGATTGATCGGAAGTCCCTGTCCAAAAACCCTTAAATTGCGAGGCGAACGAGAGAGGAGGAGAGAAGGGCAAGAGATTGGTACACGGTAGTCTCAGGCACTTGGGATACCCGCTGAGCGTAGAGAGAGTGTTCTCCTCTGGTAAACATCTCAGGGACGGGTTAGTGGGGAGACTGGACGGACCGTGCAGTTGAGCCAACTCCACAAGCTGACTGAGGCCTCTCCACAGTTTAACAGTTCCTGGAAACCAATCTAGTACGTGGGTCACTACGCATTGTTATCCTGTATATATAGTATGTTTTCGAACTTGTACTTTCTGCATATAGAATCTGTAAATAAACTGTAAATATTATCAATTTGAGTGTGGAGTGTGCTTTCCATCGAACCTGGATCACTACATCGAATCGTGATACACACGGAAACCAAGTCAACGAGACGGAGGTTGGGAAAGAACTTCACTAAGATCTTCACTCCATATCTCTCTAAAGGTGAGATGTTGAATTAGCAGCATTCAGCTTAATCCAATGAGAGCTTTTAGAATTTTTTCATCATCTCACTTTCGTTTTCCTATATGAATACATTTTTAATTTAATTATTTAATTTTGGGGGATTTTTTCACAAGTAGATTAAAGAATACAAAAAGACAGACAAAGCGTTCCATGCAGTGTTGCCGCAATGAAATTTCAAAACGTACTGAAACGCCTTCAAAAAATGTACTATTTTCCTTCAAAATGTACTAGTTCTATGAATACTTTGTTTACGTGCCTATATATATATATATATATAGGCACGTAATATATATAGTTTATTGTCAAATAATTTAATTTAAAATTTTATTTTTGGAATTTTTTGAAAGCTATTTATAAATATCTACACACCGCTACAACTCATTCAGCAGACATCACAAAGTCCCTACTAGAAAAATTCAAATGGACTGTATGAGAACATTCTCCGTAAAGTCTAGACCTTGGAAATTGTTACATGGAAAACACCTTGTAATTTCCATGTGTTAGGCCCTTTACGAAGGACCTTTACGAAGGACCTTTACGAAGGACCTTTACGAAAAATCGCCAATACGACTCCGATGAAGACATCACAAATGAGACACGAGAATGGTTATCGCATGTTGGATAGGAATGTTTCCAAGAAGAAATAGAAAAGCTCGTGCCACGATATGATAAATGTTAAAATATGTAGAAAAGCAGCGCTTGGATTGTACATCCACACAAACATCTATACATACAGAAAAAATCCCCGATTTTTGCATTTCTCGACGTTTCAAGGTGCCCTGAGTCTAAAAATGTAAAAATCATGGACAGGGGCATTTTTGACCGAACGCCATACTTTCTCTCTGTTATATACTGTATATATAACAGCCGGGAAAGTAAGAGGAGACGATTGGATGGCCGAGATGCTAATGTGACAGCCTACTGCTCCCGAGGATCCGGAATCGAATCGGGAATTTTTCGGGAGTTCTACATATATCAGAACTCATCATTTACTACCCGGCACTCATTGCGGATCTGGCCAAATCCATAATGAATTCGCTAAAAAGGGCCCNAAGATATCCTACATTTTTTCGTTAAGGCGTGAACTATTATTTTGTACCGTAAATGGTACTTGAAATATTATAATGTACTGAAAATGTACTAAAAATCTAAATGTACTTTCAATTTACTGGAAAGGGCAAAATGTACCAGAAAAGTACAAATGTACTAGGAACGGCAACACTGGTTCCATGGTCGAAGGGGTAAGGCTACATATCTTAATTATTTTTACGATATAATCATCACTTTTTACTCGCTCGCATGGAGAGGCGATTGCCCATTTGACCTCTTCTGCGAAACCCATGGTTGAGACAATTCCGGTGGGAACAAGTCTACTACTGCGTTCTACATTTTGTACTTTTATGCAGAACTTCACACAGAATTCTTTATAATGTTCCACGAGCTTTCAAAAATAATGAAACCAGATTTGAGTAGTTTAAAAATTTACATTTTTATTTCAGTTCATAATTATTTGTTTTTATTAGTAACTAGCAGAAACGTTGGGCATTTGCTGGTCGAAATGTAAGAAAGATAAATGTTAAAATTAAAACTATATTACAAGTTTGATTATTCTATCTTACCCGTCCTTACGTTTATCACAAAAGATCGAAGAGATCAAATGAGAAGAGTGGAGCATCCAGATTTTTTCATGTCTGTAAGTCTATATTTTTCTCATGATCCCAGAAATTTAAGTATAAAGAATTTGGTGCAGTTCGAGCAAAAGAAAGACGCTAATAAGGTGACATGAAATCAAAGTAGAAGTGGGGTTTCCAGGTTTTGCAGTAGTCTATATTTTCTTGAGGATCCAAGAGAATAACTATAAAAAGTTTAATGGAGATCGACCAAAAATCTAAGAATAGAGAGACACGAACATTCTATCATATATATATACAGTGACAGACAAAAGGTCTCAAAGCGCGGAGATTTGCAAATAACCCGGAAGGTGGAATTTGACACGATTCCAATACTTTCCTTTGTTATGTAATGTTAGGCTCAATAAACGAAACTGCTCAAGATAAAACATAACTCAGTTATCAGTTATAAAACTCGATTGTATGCAGCTCGATGAATTTGCGTTCTGCAGGTAAAATAAAGGCATCCAAACTGATAAAAGAAGTAACTGCTATACATTATCATCAGCAGCCAAATATCAAATTGTTTTTAAACAGAGAAATAAAGAAAAAAAAATTCAAAGTTTTATAAAGAAGTTTTAGAAATCTTAATGCAACTAGATATTAGTTTTTTAGAGAAATCCGTATAGAAAAATCTGATAGTGATGACTTCAGATTCATCAGAGACAAATAGCGAAATATGATAAAATTTTGAAACAAATTAATATTTTTTTTTAAGATATAGCTTATAGATGTCTTCTTGCTCATTAATTTGTCAAAAGTTATGTAAAATAATTTCTGTCAACAATTGATGTATTTGGCTCCACTGTGCGGCGTCTAGACGTTGGCTCGCTACGCCGCGGTTTAAAATGCATTGCAAGACGACGATCTAAGATTAAGGAACGAGTATTACTTCTTGTATATAATACTATAGAAGCTCGAATAATGAGTCTAACTTGTAATCGGCCAAAAATAACAGAATAGACTCTGGTACAGGAATTACCAATGTACTGTTTACTCATTAACCCATATGTAAAGTATTGACCTTTTAGCAGAGTGGGAACAAAAGAGGCGCGACCTTGTCAATTGGACCCACGTCCGGTCGGGTAATACCACTTGTAAGGTGTTGACTTGTAAGCAGAGGAAAAACAAAGGAAGCGCCGACTTTGTCAATTGGACCCACCTGTAGTCAGACATTAGACCATTTGACATATGGTAAACAACTGAATGTAAACAAGTGGTGGACGTTTATGTAAGCTTCACTCTCGTCGGATGACGGCGGACCCGAGTGTAAGCTGTTCGGGCAAGAAAGGGTTGTGATTGATCGGAAGTCCCTGTCCAAAAACCCTTAAATTGCGAGGCGAACGAGAGAGGAGGAGAGAAGGGCAAGAGATTGGTACACGGTAGTCTCAGGCACTTGGGATACCCGCTGAGCGTAGAGAGAGTGTTCTCCTCTGGTAAACATCTCAGGGACGGGTTAGTGGGGAGACTGGACGGACCGTGCAGTTGAGCCAACTCCACAAGCTGACTGAGGCCTCTCCACAGTTTAACAGTTCCTGGAAACCAATCTAGTACGTGAGTCACTACGCATTGTTATCCTGTATATATAGTATGTTTTCGAACTTGTACTTTCTGCATATAGAATCTGTAAATAAACTGTAAATATTATCAATTTGAGTGTGGAGTGTGCTTTCCATCGAACCTGGATCACTACATCGAATCGTGATACACACGGAAACCAAGTCAACGAGACGGAGGTTGGGAAAGAACTTCACTAAGATCTTCACTCCATATCTCTCTAAAGGTGAGATGTTGAATTAGCAGCATTCAGCTTAATCCAATGAGAGCTTTTAGAATTTTTTCATCATCTCACTTTCGTTTTCCTATATGAATACATTTTTAATTTAATTATTTAATTTTGGGGGATTTTTTCACAAGTAGATTAAAGAATACAAAAAGACAGACAAAGCGTTCCATGCAGTGTTGCCGCAATGAAATTTCAAAACGTACTGAAACGCCTTCAAAAAATGTACTATTTTCCTTCAAAATGTACTAGTTCTATGAATACTTTGTTTACGTGCCTATATATATATATATATATAGGCACGTAATATATATAGTTTATTGTCAAATAATTTAATTTAAAATTTTATTTTTGGAATTTTTTGAAANCACCTCTGTTAGCTCTTTCGAACGATGTGTCTGATGTAAGTGTGTATCCAAAATTCCCTCCAAAATTGCGATTCAAATCGAGAGCACAAAATGACACAGCCTATTCTGACCAAGTTTTTTCCAATCGTTTATACTACATTATTACAATACAACATATATAAAAAATAGTAGTCTATTCTATAATATTATTGAATGTCATAAATACCTAGCAACCAGGGCTGTGGAGTCGCGTACAAATCTACCGACTCCAACTCCGACTCTGACTTTTCCTTATCATCCGACTCCGACTCCGACTCCGGCTAAAACACCAAGACTCCGACTCCAACTCCTACTCAACAGCCCTGCCAGGGCTGTGGAAGTCGCGTAAAAATCTACCGACTCCGACTCCGACTCCGGCTAAAACATCAAAACTCCACGACTCCGACTCCGACTCCACAGCCCTGCTAGCAACACAAGCTAGAAATACATCGTTATCCTGCTTGAAACAAATTGATCAATACTGCTAATGTATATAATAATGTTATCAGTTATTAATATAATAGTGTTATTAAAGAAGTAAACACAAAACCATTTTCCTGTTTTCGAGGTTTTTATATAAGTTTATTGATCCAGTGAAGTAGAGCCATTAACGGAAAGCGAATATAGAGAATAATGCTACAATTTTAACGGAACTCTAAAAATAAATAACGATGTAACAAGGATTCGATGAAATTATGTTGTATGAAGTAAAAGTATTTATAGAGTGGAAATCATAGAAGTTCTTTAGGTAGAAGTCTTAGAAGTTTCAAATGAAGTAGAACTTTATCAACGTTACAATTTAACGTAACTCATCTAAAAATAAGTTATATAACGATGTAAAAAAATTCGAGATAATGATGTTTTTAGAGTATTTACTTTCAACTATTGATTGTCTGTTTGGCCTTGAACGTTTGCTCATGTAGAGGTGCCTCAGTTTCCCTTCACCCATTTTTTCTGATGATAATCAGCCGTCCTACCTTTGAGTATTTTAACCGGAATAAAAGTGTTTTGTTCTAATTTTGAAACCATCTACGATTTTGTAGTTTAGCTGTGCTGCTATTTTTTATGGGAGACGAGATAAGATTTGGTGCCATGAGAGCAGGGTTCGGTTACAAGACGATTACGTCATCGAATAGTCCACTACCGATTACTTATACTCTCGTAAATATTTATTTAAATAATACGTAGCAGAAGCAAGATATAGACAGGTGCAATGTTTTTGAGTACACACTGTATACACAAGCGTATTTAAATAAATTTTGTTTATACGTTTAAATTTTGGAGAGTTTAAGTTATTTATAGAATAAATTTTAAATGTGTATGTATATTTAAAACTTTGAGTGAAATTCTAAACCACTGCCTCAAGCGTAGTCTTTTTGTGTTAAAAATGAAATGATATATTATACAATTTGCGTTTTTTTATAACATTAAAAACAAGACTCGAGTGAACAAAGGACAAAACATGATATGTGTTTTTATTATAACTATTCTTCTACCAGGAAAAGTATTTAACAAGAGAAATGGTTACAAGGCTAACTGCCGAAAAAGAAAAAATACTAATCATCGTCACAATCTTATTACGTATCTTCATTTTTTATTGTGACCGAACCCTTCCCTCCTGCATTAGTAGATAATGTAAACCCCATTTCTAACAGATTGATTAATAACAAATCACCCTCACTAAGCTTGGAAAAGCAGAAAAATTAAAACCGAAGTGAAAATGTTCAAGGTGTTTAATGTAGGCAGTGCTTCTAATATCGAGCCTATTTATAGAATTATACAATTTTTTCAGCTTATTCCTCATTTGTTAATCTAAGCCTCAGTGATTTATTCCTGGTTACGGGACTGTTACATTTATTTAATTTTGTAAAAAACATTAATGGGTATACTAAAATAGCTTTTCGAATAATGGAATACGTGGTTTTAAAACCGATCTTTACCGAATAATAAAATTTGAGGTAATCAACTTTTATTATTAATTAAAAACATTAAATAAACAATATATAGCTTTGAATTAACTCTAAGTTTTTATATGTCAAAACATTCCTAAATGGAGCAAAAATTGTAAACAAGATAAATTAAAGATTCACTTCAGTTTCATTCATAAGAAAATCAAGCAATTAAAAAGTTTAAAAGGAATCTTATTATGTAGAAATACAAGTTAAAAGATACATAAAACAACGTATCTTTTAACTTGTAAAAATAATATTACATTACATGTATCAATTTTCTATAATTCCATTCTATGTCTCAGTATTTAAATATTAAAACGCTAGATAGAGAATTAAGCAATTTTTAATCAATATATGAAAGATACGAAATGATTTTTCTACCATTTTGCAAAATATTTTTTTTTAAAAGATTAATTGTTATTAAATTTAAGATATTAATTATTTTAGCAGTTATCTCACAAACAAATTTTTATCTGGGATAAAAAATTATTTAAAAATTCTATAATTAAAAAAATGCATCTTCTGATAATATATATAATAACTTTATTAATAAATATTATATTTCTGTTATATAAAGAATATTAAGAAAATAAATAAATAATAATTTCAGCATAAAAATATTAATTAAATAATTTGTTAATATTGTTCCTGTCACTAAAACAGAATTATTATATATATATGTATAATAGATTGAATAAAATTTATCTTGTGATAATTGACTTAAGTCCACTTGATTAAACTGAACTAACAAGACGAAATTCTTGACAGTAAATGATCGACTCAAGAATAACATTAAATAAATTTTATGTTAAGAAATTCCTAAATAAATAACAACTTTATAAGCCTAAGAGTATAATAAAAAATAAATTGTCATTACATTATTATTTACTTAATTTAATTCGTTAATGAATAGTCTGTAAGAACTTTTACAAGTATCACGTCATAAATATTAATATAAGGTTCTACGTGTGATATAGCAATTAATATATCAGAAAACATCACTACTCATAATTACCGGGCAACTATAGAATAAAATGAATTATTACAATTTTTACTTACAGAATACAGAGAAGAAGCACTAATACAAAGAATATAAACCACTTATAGTTACAAATTTCTGATAACTCCATGATGTTCACGAGACAAGTGAATTGACAACTAGGAAAGTAATTTCGTACAGTAACAATTTATGTTTTATAACAACTTGTCGGACTTCCTGTGTAATTGAATCCCGTAGGTCAACTTAACTATTGCCATCTAGGAAGCAAATTTTGAATGATTTTTTACGATGTTATACAAATATATACGCAGTATTTGTAAGAAAATAATAAAAATATATGAATGTATTTTAATATTTGTTTTCAGAATCAACTTAAATGGATGTTTGGGAAGTTTTTAAATGGAATTTAATTTAAATTAAATTCTACTTCTCTGAATTGATAGAATTTTAAAATATTTTTTTCATAAAAATTTAATCTTCATATGTATGAAAGAAAACTATTTTATGCCTAAGTTCTTTGAACAATATCAATTTTATTCTTATTACTAAATTCTTAGCGCTCATCGTTAAAGCTAATTAAAATTATCAACTACAATTTATTGACAAAAAAGATGATATTTCTAGCTAAATATAATCAATTTTTATTTATCATCATTTCTTTCGGTACAATACAATATTTTATTAAACATATATTACTACAGTATATGATTATTTTTTAAAAAGTTTGTTAATTAATTACATATAATCAGAAACTTTTTAAAAATTGAATATAATAAGTTATATATACGTGAAAATCATTCACAGTTTCATAGTTATTTGTATTATATTTATAATAAGAGAAAAAGTTTGCACTTTAAACCTTCTGAAAATTTTATAAACAAAAAAGCAAGAAAATGACTTTAAACGTTAAAATCCTTCAATCATCAAACTTCCTTCAGTGAAATTAATATAGGTGCAACGACATTAAGGCCAAAGCTTGAAGACTTCTGTGACGTTGCTTATTCTTCGGATTTATTATCATGTTGACATTGCTTCCAAAACTTCCTATATTTGTAGTCTGTGTAATATGCAATTTATTCACGTGTTGAGTCTTACTGTCAAATCTGCTTCCACTATTTTTATGCCACAACTTTCCAAAGTTTCCTCTGTAAGGAGGGCGCCCGTGGGGAAAGACACAACCGTGAGGATTGTCTCCCTTTTAAGGACGCGGTGTACCCGAATCTAAACTCGCATGGAGGTCGCCCTTAAGGTGAAAGGTTACGACCCTCGCTTTGCCCGTGATCTGTCAGGATGACACGAGAAAGCCTTTTCCGTATGGGGGTCGCGGTTTGCTGGACGCAAACACTCACACAGAGACCGTATTTACCATTTCAACGCGTTTATTTGGATTAGAAATCATGCTTACAATAGTAGCACAGTCGGTCCCTCGTAAAGTGTCGACCCAAACGCTAAGGAGTTCCCTCCAAGGGCACGTTGGTAAGGTATCGGGAATGGTTCTCCTGGGCTGCTCGTAGAGGGTTCCTCTCTTGTCGTTGGAGGCGGAGATGTAGCCGCACAAGTCTTCGTCGTTCCCAAAGTGGAAGGTTGATCCTCGGTGGGTCTTTTGTGGAAACTCCGCGACGGGTAGCTCAGTCCCTAGATCCTTCTTCGGAAGTCTTTAGTCCGTTAGCCTCTCGTCCCCAGTTGAGCGAACCTGACTGTTCACATCCAACCTCGCCGTGTCTTTGGGATCTCGAGCTTTTATCACCTTTCCTCACCCGAAATCCGAAATCCCGAGATTTTGGTTGGTCCGAATGTTGGTCCCCTGCGATTCTATTGATCCCTGGTCTGTTGCCAGGGACGCGATTCGGGCCGAGGGGTCGCCGAAATGACCCCGTCCGGGCCGTTCCCCTCCGGAGTCGGGTCAAGCCCTTTCCCGGATGACGGTCCCGTATATTGTCACCTAATGTCTATTTTTCTGTCCCGGAGAGGAGGAAGCTGTCTCAGCCGCCGCCCCCTCCACAGGAGTGTCAGCAGGACCTGCTTTGAACTCTCTGTAAGGTGACCGTCCAAAGTTTCCCCGACGGTCGATTCCTCGATCGTTCTCACGATTGACGACCGTGAATCTGTCAATTAGGCCTGGAATGCGACAATTAAATTGTCTCGCATCCCGTTCCTTGGTCACACCGGTCCTATTTACGTAATAATTCACCGATATATTGATTTTAGCTCGACAGTCGGTTTCTGTCCAAAGGGGGGTGTGTGGTCCCGGCCTCACACCTCAATTTAGATATTTTTACTGTGCTTTACATTTTAAACCTGGTTTAACCAGATTTTTACGGGATTATAATAAAAAACGAGCAATTGTTTATTATGACATCATCACAATGTCGGGCTGCAATTTCTAATCATATTTTTAATTTTTATTTAATTAAAACATATGCTTTTCACCTCAAATTAGTAGAGGCTTGTGTCTATAGATCATACTTTTCTTTTAACAATAGAGTCGTGCCAGTCATCTATCTAACTACTTTCAGGGAAAATGTTTGAATTGAAATAATGTGATTTCTGGTTTGCATCGGAAGTTTATATGTTATTAGACGAGACCAAATACTTCAATTGTTTCCATATTTTGTAATGATTCTCATCTATCTAACTTCCTTCTCGAGATTATGGAATGGCAGTCAGCGGACGTATGACAGTGGGAATTTAAAGGTCTAGAATTTTTTCAAATTGCAGTCCAAAGAAATAATTGAATTGAATTATTTATTGATAAAGTCTAATTTTAAATTTTATTCCGGAAGTCCCTGTGCAGACATCCAACACCCACTTTCCCCCATAATCACACATACGCAGTGTAATGTTAAGTAAACCGAATAAGTCCTCAATATTTAATACTTGTAAGGTCCACTTACGTCGTATATCAGGCCGCCAAGTAGTTTTCTTTGAGTACTGTAATTGTTCTATTTTTCATATTGATACCAATGTCTATTAACAACTATACGTTAACAACACTCTACAGGTAACAAAACATCTTTAAACTTTAACAAGGTCTGGAAGCCGCTCTTTCTCGCTCAAATTTTTACGAGAGGTTAAAGTACTATATATATACGAGCATATCAATCAGTCATTTTGTATCCAATTTAGAGATACCCAGCACGTGCTTGTATTGACTAAGCAGGTTTTTTGATTTATATTTTATTTTTCAACAACAACATGATAGGTTTTTCTGCACCAAACTGTTCTAATAACAGAAGACAAAAAGTATATAGAGTTTTTTCGCTTTCCAAGTGATGAAAATCGTCGAAAAAAATAAGGCTAATAAATTTGAGAAGGACAGATTGAACACAAAGTAGAAAGTATGCCACGTATGTATTTTGTAATAAATTTTATGATTTCGTACTGATATTAATATAGGTTTATATATTGATATGTCGTGCATATCAGGTAAATCATTATTATTTTTATAATTATATTTGTCAGACTAAATAATGTTTCTAGGCCTAACAAATTTATGAATCATGTCTGAACAATAAAAGTTTATCAAATATTATAAATTCGTGATATTAATTAATTAATATCTATATATTTAAATTCTTCTTTTTATTTTTATGTTGTTATTTAATATTCGAGAAATTCGGTAACTTACATTTCTGTTAATTTATGTGCAGCCGAAATGATAAGTTCAATATAAATACAGTATTTACATTTTTTGTAAATTCATTTCACTACTAAAATTAATCCAGTTCTTAAAATATAATTTTGCTAAGAGTTTCAATTTGAAAATGTAACATAAATATGTCTGTCATGTGCACAATGACAGTTTCGAAAAAATCGTAGTTGTGAATCATGTTATTAAAATCTAATAAAAATGGAACAGTTTTCTAAAATGGGAATCTTATAACTCAAAAGTTTTCTTTGTAAATTTGCATTTTAATTTAATAAATAATATAGGTTAAAGTAAGTTAAGGAGTGTTATAAAATGGATTCAATAAGAAGTGTTTAAAAATAATTTTATGAACATCATAACAGGTTCACTTTGAGGAAAGGAATTTGAACAGAATAGCATTAACGGCAAATGCCATTCCTACGTTATTTGATGTATCTAATATTCCTAGAGTCCTAGAATGTAGAAAGAAGAACGTGTATGAAATAAATAACTTCTGTGATACAAACAAATAATAAATAAGTAATTTTTTTGTTTTATAAACGCAATGTAGCGTAATAACGATCGTTACAAGTGATCGTTATTACGCATAATATAAAGATACGACACGGTTTCAAATCATGGAAAAAGTAATTTTTTATTTACACCTTAAAATATTACTTCCATTAATATAACAACATTGTTATTTATCAAGACCAATCTATACTATAGGCTAAATCATACTTACATATCATTTAATGTAATTTAATCTCTAGTTTTTTAAATTTATAATTTAATTAAATTCACTATATAAATATATTTAGTTGTATATATTAAACTTCATTATCTTTATTAACTCTATAATTTGTTATATAAGATATGGATGGAATACAACCACACCAAGATAACCTCATTATTGAAGAAAAGAATTTCCAAGCAATTTCTTAGTTGAAAAAAAAAATTAATCTTAAAAAAGAAAATGAATCAATGAAGAAAGAAATTATAAATATGAAATTGACCCTGTCTGAATTTTTATTCGAAGAACAATTTATTAAATACCTTAAATCTTTATATACTGGATTATTGTTGACAACATTATCTTTTATAAAATTATCCAAAAATTTTCAAAAACGTTGTGGATATTTATTAGGAAGTCAATTTTCCCAGATGGCATGGAAAGTGTAATTTTCTCTGATTAGAAGTAATGTATGGGCCAATCCTATCTCTTTAGTTTGTTTAAAAGCAATTAAATTAATTTGTATTTACAATTTATATCACCATCAAAAAATGCAAATTATTTTTGTTATAGTGACAAAGTTCTGTTGAATTATTCAAATTTAAAAATAAAATATTCTGTACAAGCTAAAGTACAACAGAAATCATTATTAATAAATGATGATAATTCTAGTTTTTCAATTCTGAATATACAGTGTTTATTATATTGTCGGAAGTGCATTAAAGGCTATAACCTATAAATTTTTGACCATAGAATTAGAAAACATTACATCTATCTTCAAAAAAATTAAGATACTCTGATGGCTCCGTAATACCTTTCAAAAGCTGGACAATTTAATCTACTCATCAAAAATCATTTTATTCCACCAGCAGGAGTTATTATTAGGTCGAAAACGTTTGACCAAATTTACATTAAAAAATTAAACTGCTGCTGGTTGAAATAAAAGTTTTTTGGTGAGTAAATACTCTAATGGAGGTAGTTTAAATTATGTGTTTTGCATTACATTTAAACTGTGTCATTACTAAAGAACTCATTCAGAAGCATAATTACAATCTTCTAACATCAAGCTTAAATATGAATACTATTATTGAAACTAATAAATTGCTTTCAGGGAATCCCAACATGTAATATGATCAAAACATTTACTTTTACATTATACATCTGTCCGAGGTTTTTCTTTTTGTAAATTTAAAGAAATTAAACGAAAAGCGCATCGAAGTTTTGGAAACAGACAAAATATTAAACGACAGAAAATTTAATATTGTATTTTATTATAATATCACAATATACATTAATAATATTCATTTCATAAAATTTTTTTACACAACTCTAAATAAAAATACCAAATCCCGGATATAATTTAAATAAAGTTCTTTATATAAAAAAAATTGTAATAATTCGGTGTAATTTCTGAACATCAGTAAATTTTTGCATGAGTTTATTATTTTTTATTTTTTAATCTAAACCGTTAACATAATATAAAAAATTAAAGATTATTTAATTAAAAAATAAAAGAACATAATAAGTTTAAAAAATTAACTAATAATAAAACATTTTACGCAAACGAATCTATCAATATTTGGTTAACCGAACGTTATGATTCAAAATGGCAGATTGTTATGCTTGTATAATCTAGTACTCTACGAGAGGAGCATATGTCATCATTTTCGCAAGCGTTCCTTTCCTTTACAGTATAAATTAATAATAATAAAATAAAAAGGAAAAAAGTTCATATTTGGTTTCTAACACACAGTATATAGCCTATATATTATTTATTACCTGCATATTTTCGTTACAAATATTAAATGATTTTATTTCATGCATGTCAAAGCAAAAGTTTTCTTTAATATTACCTGAAAAATAAGTCGAAAAATTATTATATTGGTTATTACTTATGCGTTCAGAAAATACGTTGAGATTTTTAATATATATTATAAGGGTTACGTTTTATTTGTTCGAATCTATTTTTTTGTGAATGGTATTAAAGTGTGACATCGCGTAAATTCCGATAGGAATATGTTAGAATATACAGTATACTCTTTTTATCCGAATCTCCAATAAGCTGATGTCTTACCTGGCGACTGTCTGGTCAATATATTTATTTTCAGTGAAAGCATTATTACAATATGTAAAACCTCACAAATGCAGATTTTCAAAAACGTTGTGAATATTTATTAGGAAGTCAATTTTCCCAGATGGCATGGAAAGTGTAATTTTCTCTGATTAGAAGTAATGTATGGGCCAATCCTATCTCTTTAGTTTGTTTAAAAGCAATTAAATTAATTTGTATTTTACAATTTATATCACNATTTGTTCGAATCTATTTTTTTGTGAATGGTATTAAAGTGTGACATCGCGTAACTTCCGATAGGAATATGTTAGAATATACAGTATACTCTTTTTATCCGAATCTCCAATAAGCTGATGTCTTACCTGGCGACTGTCTGGTCAATATATTTATTTTCAGTGAAAGCATTATTACAATATGTAAAACCTCACAAATGCAGATTTTCAAAAACGTTTTATATAGTATAGTAAACAGATTAGTGATGAAATAATAAATTTAAAAATTTTAATTTAATATGTTTCTTGTATAAAATATTTTATATTTGTTTACTTTACGAATCATTTTTAGATTATACTTGAAATTTTGTTGAGTTAAAAATTTATTTTCTTTTTTCTAACTGAACTATTAATTTCTTCGGTTGAATTACGCCTTGCCCTTTAAAGAATTCCAAAGGTTTCTTCATAAAAAAGAAAAAAAAATTAGTGAAAGAATGACCGATAATTAAATTAAAATAATATTTGTCAATATTATCTAGTAATTTACGTTATACATTATAATAGATTTTTTTAAATTAAAAAAAAACTTATTAAATTTTGAGTAAATTTATATAGGGAAAGGTGGGGCAAGCTGAGAACGTTAAGATTTGAAAAGTCATAAGATGGCGATCACAGCAACAACATTTGGTAATATATATTACAAAATTTAATACTTGTAAAACGTTTTTAAAAACAAGAAAATTTAATTATTTAAAATTATATGTATATGCACCATCTTGCCCCACCCGTGGGGTAAGATAAGGATATTATTTTTATATACAAGAAAGACAAATTAAAATAGTTAAACTGTCGTTTTCTTCAATATTGGCACAAGAACAGTGTGCCTTTCTATTACAACGGTTACACTTAGCCCAACTCTTTGTAGATACAAAGTATAACCCTCCACAATAAAGGCATTCTGTGTTATTTGTCTTTTGTTAGGCTTACCCTTGCTGAAGAGTGCCTGTTCGTCGTCTCTGCAGCAATAAAGTCTGCTTTCGAAAATACTTCTGGATTCATAGGCCATATTCATGGTCAACCTGGGTCTAGACTGGTATCCCATCTTGTCCCCAACGTACACTTTTCATACTGCCTGCAAACACAGGTAAACTTCATTTCAAAACTAAACAATTACAGTCTTAAATGTTACTTGGGAATACCATAAGATCTTCATCTAAAAGGTAATGTAAAAGTTCACATTGAAACTTACTTTGTAGAAACTTTTTAGCAGGCATAAAATTAGATGAAGTATTCCTGAAGCATGAAAAACTGTCTTACTTCCAAACAAAGAGAGCGATTCGGACGTTCTCTCGTCCCGTGATCTCTTTCGAGGTAGACATTTAGTTCTCAAATAACAGCTAGATAGAATCATATTAACCATAAATAAACAGACGTCC
This sequence comes from Centruroides sculpturatus, assembly GCF_000671375.1. NCBI lineage: Eukaryota > Metazoa > Arthropoda > Arachnida > Scorpiones > Buthidae > Centruroides > Centruroides sculpturatus. The sequence continues at coordinate 234,993 of NW_019384483.1, forward strand.
CCGTTTTACTCCATGACCCCATCTTGCACCACCTTCCCCTAATTAACGCAATTCTAGAAACAATTTTTCATTGTTGAAAAACGAATAAAAGTTTAAAGACAAATATACCTTTGTTTCTTCCGTTGCAAGAACTCGAAAATCACGGAACAAATGAAATACAAGCATTTTTACTACCATAATGGCGAATCGCATGCCAATGCAGTTTCTCGGTCCCTCTCCAAACGGAAGATAAGTATATGGTAAAATAGAATTTCGATTCTCGGGCAGAAATCTACAATAGTGTTTTGTAAATATTAATTTGTAAAGATTCATATATGAACAATAGGTATAGATTATAAAATAATTACAGACTTACCTGTCTGGATTGAATTTTTCTGGATTTGGATAAAATTCTCTGTCGTGATGTATTGAATAAACAGGAACAGCGATACTCATACCTTTTGGTACTTTAAAGCATATTTCAGATAATTCGTATTCTTCTGTGCATTCTCTGATTAATCTAAAAGATATATTTAATTTATTATACGAAATATTAAATTTAAATCCGTAATACGATATATTGATTTCCATAATATCAATTTCCGAAAATCGATATACTATAATAATATTGTAGTTTTCGAATGCAATACGCCATATCAGGCCATTAAAATATTACTAATTGTACTTTTTTTAATGTTATACCCAAATAATGTGTCAAGTATATTTACATATTTCTTCATCATAAAGATATTTAGCTATTTATAAAACCAAACATTGTAATCTATGATAAAACAATTATAACAACTAACAACGATTTACACTGTACATGATTTAGTTTCTGAAAAAATTCTCGTAATTCATAAATTCGTAAATAGGAATGAGATTTTCTGTTATTTTTATGATTGAAATTGTTTTGGTATAATACGGTTACCCATTTATATTCACTATATATAATAATAAAGTGCTGCAAAAAATCTACGTACATCCCCAATACACAATACAGTAGACCCCCTATAACGCGGACTCCTATAATGGAGATTTCTATAACGTGGCGAAAAAATTGCGACAGTATTCGTATAAAAACGCTAAAAGGGGACTCGTAAAACGTCGTCGCCGACTCGTGTCGCGACAGGATTGGTCGACTCTGGACCAATAGTAGACGAGCAGCCGAACACTTACATGATACAGAGAGTTTAGGCGAGTAAGTTGAGTTTACTATCGTCTGTACAGTATTATATATAAATTAGGTACTGTATATATAATTATATATTAACTTAATTTATTTTAACTTTATTATAATTATATATATACTTTCCGCCGTCCAGCGCCACGCTACGGAGAGTTTAGGCGAGTAAGTTGAGTTTACTATCGTCTGTACAGTATGTAAATTAGGTACTGTAAGTCTAATACAGTACTGTAATTTTATACATTTATTGTGAAAGAAACATTTCTTATTCAACGACCATTAAAATTATTTATATTAATGACGTCTCCAAAGTTCAACGAATTTTTCGCAGAAAAATAACTTATCAGAAATTGCGGCCGCCGTTTGGTGCGCTGCTCCGCGACGAAAACAAGCTTAAGCAATGGCGTCGTCGAACGGTACACACTCGGTAAGTAATCCTACAATTTTTTGTTTATAGCATAGTTTATACGGATTGTTCCCAAAAAATTATACGTATTTTGGAAATGTTGAGTGAAATTAGCTAAGAATCGATTAATTTTATGGAAGAAAACCTTTCAAACAGCCGTAGTCCGTAAACTTCACACGTGTCGGGCTACGATTGGCTCATGTATTTAAGGATTCTTACAACGTGAAATTCGTATAACGTGGAACGTATCTACGGGTTATAGGGGTGGTCTACTTTATTGTAACTATCAACTTAATAATTATAAATGAAATTAAAATAAAATTGATTAGATTATTTACTGATAAAAAAGGAGCTAATATGAAACGAAAGAATGACAAACATACTTGCCTATCAGCCATTCCTTTATTTAAACAGAAAAAAAAATACTGGCTAGTTAGGCAGAAAGAAAGCAAAATTAAAAAAAAATAAAATTATTTTTTAATTTAATTAATGAAATTATATTCACTGATAGAAAGGTTCGTAAAGGATGTGTATTATTAACAAACATTTGCTTTCATGCAGTAAAATCAACATCTGCATAAAAATCCCATAAACGTTGGTTTTACGATGAAGCTTGGCAAATAAAACACAAACAAAAAATTTTGTTGGAAGAAACGAAGACAAAAATTTACAATAAAAACAAGAAAAACTTACAACATAGCTTTAACAATGTGTCCAATATCTCTGAAAATATAAAAATTGATTGACTTCTGTTAGTAATGTCACAAGAGTGTGTTCAGAATTCATAGGTGTTGTGAAGATGATTCTTTAATATATTTTCCAGCGCAGCATCATAAGAGATGCAAATTCCCTCTATTTTCATTGATATTCACTGCATTTTTTTTTTTTTTGGTGATTCTGAGCTTGTACCAATTTCACTTAGAATGACACTCAAAATTCATCCAACATAACGTTTTGTTTAAAATGTTATTTAAATATAAATATAAATTTCTCCTAATTAAATATCCGGAAAGCGTTAACCAGAGACGTTCTGTTGGGTATGTCTGTAATTAATATTAAATAATGTATTAGTTATAAATAGTAAAATTTTTCTTACTGCGCTGTAACGGGTTTCTTTCTGAGCGTTTCGTTGATAACAGCGTCCATATAATGCATTTCAAAAAGTGCGTCAAAATTAATTTCTTTCTGCAAGATTAAAAGTATAATTAATTGGTTCAGGAAGAATGATAATTATCCACGCTTCTGGTATTTTAAAATAAATGGAAAGTAGGTTGAAAAAAGATGTAATTTCAATTTTAATTTAATTGATGTATTTATTAAATGTATAAATCACTGTTTCTCAAACTATGGATCGTGACCCAATATTGGGCCGTGTTCAACTTTTAATGGGTCACGAAATGATACTACCTTCCGTAGAAATACTTGTAATACTTATAGAATATTTTAATAATACAAGTACAGTACTAAGAACAATAGATGCATCGTTAAGTACTGAAGACATTTAATAACTTTTTTCTTATAATTATTATTATCATTTAGTAATAAAGTTAAGATTATAGAATCTGCATATATAAAAATGATTTTTTTCTTTTCTGTTTTGAATAACATCAAAATAGATATTTTATGTAAGGTAATTGTCATAAAGTTATTTGAGTTGCAATGGCTTTGTAATACGTCCTTGTTTATTGAAGGAAATATCTTTTTAAGTATTAAGAAATTTAAAGAAAACAAAAGAAATTTTAAAAAAAACATTAATAACACAACACACAAAAGAAATTTAAAAAAAACATTATAAATCTGCATATGCAGATTTATAATGTTTTTTTTAAATTTCTTTTGTGTGTTGTGTGTTGTGTGTGAGTGTGTGTGTATACAAAATAAAATTGACAAAATCTTACAATTTGAAAAATACAATTTAAAAAAGGTTCTTTAAGTAAGTTTATTAAAACAATCTGTATATTCTATAAATTATTTATGTAATTTAATGAAAGTTTATTAAAAATCTTAATATTTTTCAAAGTAAAATAAACTTCCGAATAATTTTGAACACAGTCTGTTTTATTTACAATTATCAGTCTTGCATTATTTACTAGTTAATTTTCAATAATAAAAACTGAAATTGAAGTAAGTGTTTTTGTTTACCAGGTGTTATTAAAAATTCATAGACACTTGGGTTGAAGAATCATCACAAACAAATATATTAGGTCACGCATGAGAAACGCTGGTATAGATCATTAAGTAACTATGTAGTTCGGGCCGTTTTCGCCTGATTCTGTCTCTTAGGCGTTTCATAACCCGCAGGTAGTAATTCGTGTTGACTGTCTGGCCCGTAGGTAAGTATTCGTGATGCACAACCCCTTTGCATCGAAAAAAATAGTTAACATCAAACATTTGAGCGAACTTGTCGAGCTTTTTTGGGGNAAAATACAATTTAAAAAAGGTTCTTTAAGTAAGTTTATTAAAACAATCTGTATATTCTATAAATTATTTATGTAATTTAATGAAAGTTTATTAAAAATCTTAATATTTTTCAAAGTAAAATAAACTTCCGAATAATTTTGAACACAGTCTGTTTTATTTACAATTATCAGTCTTGCATTATTTACTAGTTAATTTTCAATAATAAAAACTGAAATTGAAGTAAGTGTTTTTGTTTACCAGGTGTTATTAAAAATTCATAGACACTTGGGTTGCAGAATCATCACAAACAAATATATTAGGTCACGCATGAGAAACGCTGGTATAGATCATTAAGTAACTATGTAGTTCGGGCCGTTTTCGCCTGATTCTGTCTCTTAGGCGTTTCATAACCCGCAGGTAGTAATTCGTGTTGACTGTCTGGCCCGTAGGTAAGTATTCGTGATGCACAACCCCTTTGCATCGAAAAAAATAGTTAACATCAAACATTTGAGCGAACTTGTCGAGCTTTTTTGGGGCGGGGGATGTTTCACCCACTCGTCAGATAAATAGTTACTTAATGATCTATACCAGCGTTTCTCATGCGTGACCTAATATATTTGTTATAAATTATTATGTGTAATTGTTATTATGTGTATAATTTCAATAACTTCACTTACAGTATTTCTGCCAACTTCATCTATTCCTTCAATTAACTTGTTTTGACATTCAGGATTCAAGGCCATGTAATACACAACAAACGCTAAAGTGTTGGTAGTTGTTTCAATTCCAGCAAAAAGAAACAATACACATTGAGCCAGCATTTCATCCAAACTCATAGCTGTAAGTAATTTTATATTTAATTAATANAAATTTTTGGATTACAGAGACGAATTATATACATATTTCCTCTGTTAACAGTGAATGTTACTGGTGATTCTGACATTCTGGAAATTTTATTTGTAATGCAGTTCATGACTTGTGCAACATATCGTTTTGTTTAAAATATTGTACTGACATATAGGCCTAAATATCCGGAAAACATTAACAAGAGTTTTGCTGAATGTGTGGTACCTGTACCTAAATATTACTATATATAACTATTTCATTATTTCATATTATCTTACTGTATTCCAATTGGTTCCTTTCTGAACGATTCGTTGACAACAGCGTCCATATATTGCATTTTAAAAAGTACATCAAAGTTAATTTCTTTCTATAAAATTCAAAAATATAATTAGTTGGTTCAGGAATAATGATAATTATTTATGCTTGTGACATTTTAAAACAAATATGAAACTAGGTTGAAATAAGTCTAAATTTCAATTAAATTAAATTTTAATTTTAAATATAAACTGATATTTCTTTATGTAACAAATTGAAATAAAACAATATTAAAATTCCATTTTGAAAAGAAATAGTAAAGTTAAATTGAAATATTATATTTATATTAGACCCTAAACGATTTAATTTCAAAATGAAAATAAATGTATAAATCATTACTGACAGTTTTAGCATATGAAAATGTATTTTATTCAACATTTCCATTATAATGAAAAACAATCCAATTTCTCAGTATGATATTTCACAGTGTTGTTCAAATAATATAATTACCTATTTTCTCACGAAAGTTTTAATTTAAAACTTTTTCCCGAAAATTACCATTTTAAGACATCAGACTTAAGACATGATAAGGAAAATAGACAAAAGATTAGAATTGCAATATCACATGTTTAGCGTATTTGATTTGTTAAATTAAAGATTACTTTTCTTCGCTAGTTTCATTATACATATTTTTAAATTACTTGTACAGTACATTACTAGAATCTTTCAAACTTAATTATGCAAATTTTCAACCTTTTATTTTAGCTTCCTGATAAACTTCCTAAATACAAAATACTTTAGGCAACTATTTTCTCATATTTTTTTTAGTGTAGGAAGATATTTTGCTAACCCTATTTATAAGTTTTAATGTAAAATAGTGAAAATTTCTTATAGTCAAGTAAATTGTATTTAATAAATATATAGATCATTAAGTAATTATTTATAACTTCACTTACATTATTCTTATTAACTTCGTCTATTTCTTCAATTAACTTGTTTTGACATTCAGGATTCAAAGCCATGTGATATATAATAAACGCTAAAGTATTGGTAGTTGTTTCACTTCCGGCAAAAAGGAATAATATACATTGAGCCAGCATTTCATCCAAACTCATAGCTGTAATTAATTTAATACTTATTATTTTATTTCAACAATGCACATAGAGCACATATGTACGAATATACAGACATAAGTAGCAACATACTTTTATGTTTTGGTAACGTTTTGAAATTGGATTCATCTTTATCATTCGTTTCACTAGAATCTTCTGGGGAAATTTCTAAGATGCCTTTCTGAGCATCCATTAATAATTGAAGAAAATCATCTGTTTTCTGCATGAAGATAAATTATAGTATAATCTAACAATTTAGAATATACCGTAATTTAGAGCATATAAAAATTTTAAAGGCAAATAATGTAAACATAGTTGTACCTTATACTTCCATTTATCCATAATGTAACGTTTTAGAGTTCGAACTCTAAATTCAAGAGACATTCGACCCGGAGTTCGAACGGTGTTTCTATATTCGAACTGCGCACGCAGTGAAAAAATGCAATCGCTGCATTAACGCCATCCGTTGTCTGCACAAGTCATCTCTCGCTTTCGCTGCGAAAACATTAGGGACGTTCCGATACCACAGAAGGATCGATTCCAGTATCGGTATCGATCTTAAAGTATTGATACCTGACGATATCGGTATCGCATATCGAATCTGGAAATCTTGCCAGCTGTCGCTTCGGTCTGTGGCTTGATTTGGAAAAGTTTTGTGTAATTTAAAATTTTAATATATAACATGCTTTATTCTAGATAGTTATTATTAAAACTGATTTCTAATATAAACTGAACGTTACGAATACAGTATTGTTATGATATTTTAATAAATTTTCAAGTTTTTCAAATACAGTAGTTGGTGAATTATTTATAAATAGTAATCTGAACTCTAAGCATACTTTATATTAGGGTTTCTTCAACGGGATCCAGGCTGTTTTTAACCCGGGAAATATTCCGGAAAATTTTCTCACTCAGTAAAATCTCGCAAATTTCTTAAAAATTCACTTTTTTCTTATACCACATATTAAAGCTGAGAAAATTTTGCAAATAGAAAGTATAATTAACCCATAAAGAGTCAGAATACATTTGTGTTTATTAGTTTTAAGTCTGCTTATTAGTTTTTTAAATTTTTACTTGTTATGGCATTTCACAGATTGTTAATAGTCAATATATAGCCTATTTGTGACAGGACTCTGAAAATTCTTTACTTGTCAAAACATGTAATATCTGGAATAATTGTGTTTTTGTTGTGTTAATTTTTAACCATGCTCAGTATCATCAATAACTGCATTATGCCAGGTTGTGTGAATTGGACAAGGATACAAAAAAGTACAAAGTATGCGAGTAAGAAGTTTTTCTTCATAAACACAATTATTAAAGCCAAACGAACTGCCGAATTATCGGGTTATAAGCTCGATGCCGCTATTAAAGCAGCCGAGGTAAACAAATCAAGAATACTAGAGAGCAAAAGAAGTACTACAACGCATCTCGAAAACGAACTATTAATCTTCGAGGCTACAGGTGAGAAAACACATAACATCCGTCTTCTCTTAATAAGATCTAGATCGAGTGATCGGAGTATCGACCATCTTTGCTTTTAAAAATCTTATTATACAAATTTAAAATAAAATTTTATGTTATGTTTTATTTAAAAAACGAAAATTACCTTCTATTTAAGAAGTTTGATCTAAATTTATTGTTTTTTTTTATTTTCAACTCAATTTAAAGGCTTTTTTTATAATTATAAGCAGTTACCAACAAACTTGAATAAATTTTTTCTATTTCTGAAAATTTCTACGTAATTCAAAAGTAATTTTTTATACATATTTCACACAGAATTATTAACATTGTTATTTTGGAGGTTGCAGAACATATTAATTTACTTAAAAAAAAAAATATTTATATCATTCGATTTCAAGTTTTATTTTATGTCTTAAAAACAATTAATTACACTCCGAGACATGCAAAAAGCCGAGAAATGTGAAACTATATAGATTCTGAAAATGAAATTTTTTGTAATCAGTTTATTGATTTTTGGTTTTTAATATTGATTATATAAGTTTAACTTAACCAGAAATAGTGCAAGGTTTGGTTTTGGTTTTGGATTTGTCTGTATCAGTGTTTCTCAACCTCTAACGAATCGTCGCCCCCTTCACTACAAAATTCCGATGCCGAGGGACAAGGTTAACGCCAAATTCGTACTGCATTAAATAGACTAGTGACAAGTATAATGTTATTTGTTTAATTATTGTACGATATAACGAATAAAATATCTAATTATTCTTAATATAATGTTTTACTATATCGCCCAGAGAATTGTTTTTCGCCCCCCCACAAATATAAATTGTTGCTATTCGCCCCCTGAACATGGAAAAACGCCCACATGGGGGCGATATCGCCCCCGTTGAGAAACACTGGTCTGTATAATCCAATTTTGATAGAATCTTACCTGTCTATGAAAAATGTAACGAAATCAGTGGGAGGAAAGTATTGATACCGGTATCTGTATCGGCAATATCGGGACGTCCCTAGAAAATATATCTCGCGTTAAGATCGTGTTTTCTGTGCTTTTTTCGCTTTATTTTTAATGTTTCGTTATACAGTCAAACCTCGCTATTCGAACAAATCGGTTCACGAACAAAATTTCGAACTCATTTGCCTCGATTGTCAAACAATCTACTCTGCAAGAGACGATAGATTAGAGAGAGACAGACGGTCAACTTCCGATACTTCCTACGTTAACCTCTAGGAAATCGCATATAATCGAGGAGACGGAAAAACTCCCTTCTATTGTGGATAAATGGCAAACAATTGACTGATGATATCACCTCCGAGAGGATTATTTATGAGAAAGCCAAGCAGGTGTATAGTCACCGTAATTAATTAAGAAACAGGATAACATCACTTCTCATTAAGGTAGAGAAAATGCGATTTTCATTTCATTTTATTATGCGCTATTTACGTATTTTATTTATTATTATTTTTACGTTTTAATTTATTATTGAAGGTACGTAATTGTGTTATTTTTACCTTATGTTGTGTTTAAGTTTATCAAAATTGATAATTTTTTAAGGGCTGGAACGGATTCACTTTCAATTATTCATAATGAGAAAAGTTAATTCAGACTTCGAACAATTCAGAGTTTGATTGGCCTCCTGGAACGAATTATATTCGAAGTACAAGGCACCACTATAATATAAATAATAATAGTAAAATTGAAACTGCTTCTGAAAATTAGAAATAAAATATACCGTCTTTTCTTCTTCACGTCGTTTCATAACATGTAAAGCAAATTCTTTGAAAAAGTCGATTGTACCAGCAAAAGGATCTACTTTGAAAATTTTCATTATCTTTGGAAATAAAACTAAAATAAATTAAAAATCAATTTTATTTTATACGAATCATATATTTTACTATGTGATATTTTAAAACTACAACTTATATTAAGATACAGCTAACTCACGATATTCGCGAGGATTACATTCGTTGAAAATACCAAAAAAAAAAAAAAAAAATACTTAAGTAAAAACCGAGTTAAGTTTCTGAGGGTCGATCCAATTTGGCTGAACTGAAGCATATTATTGTTTATATAATATTTAAACTTTTACATATGATTCAATAAACAAATAAAAACCAAGGTTTATTTTATTAATATGCTTAATTATTTACAAAAGTATATTTCTAATATATTAGAAATAGAACTGAATAAAATAGACTCATCCAGTATGTATAATCTACCAAGAGATATTTTTTTGTAAATCTAAATTCGTCCTGTCAATTTTTTAAATGTTTAATTATGTTAAAATCATTATAGATACGTAGACAAACGATCGTTTTAAATACTCGGACTAGAAATATGCTATTTTTAATAATTAATACTAAGTATTTTGCTACTAAAGTTAGACATTAGACAGTAGACATTATTAAAGGTAGACATTACTCGACATAAGAGATGGCGTCTTTACATTAGGCCTACAAGTAGTGATTTATTAGTGTGGAGTATCAAATGAGTAGTGCTAACTTGCATCTCTAGATGTGGGGCACGTTTTTAAAGTTTAATTTACATTGATATAAAATTCGATAGGTAACCATAAAAACAGTAAAATTTAAATTAGACCTTCCAATTCATTACAAAATAACCTAAAGAATATACTGTATATATCTAACCGAAGCATAAAAATAAATTAATTAAATATGCTTTAATCCGTCTATTGCCTTAGCACAAGTCTATTAAATCAAATCAATAGATACTTATGTTAAATGTAGAATGGGTATTCGATACTTAATTATGTAAATACAGTATAATTTATACTGTATTTACGTAATTGTGGGATAAACTTTGTCGTGTAAAGCACGATTTCGCAGAAGACATTGTTGCTAAATGCGGTGATTGAGTTTGGTAGTGCACTAGTTACTGAAGTTTGCTTAGTTGTGTCAAAAAATGTAAAAATACGGTATTACGGAGTTCGTTTCTTACAAATACTGAAATATTGTAAAAGTAAGTCGTGGATACGTAAGTGGACGAAAAGTCGTATGGTTGGTCTCAACTTTTCAATAGCGAATAAGCAAAAGCGTAAATACCAAATATCCGAATACCGAGAGTTAACTGTATATTAAATATTATACGAGGCTTTGCATTACTATTGGATTATCACATAATTTTGCTATAATAAGGGGTGGACGAAAATCCTAATTATATTCAAGTGATAATCCCTTACGGCGACAAAATATAAATCCTAAAAAAAATGTTCATGCAAAACTTCAAACGAATTACAATTTATATTATTATTTTATTAAAGTTTTAATAAACATCAATAAATAATAAAAATTCTTTTAATTGTGTTATCGAAATTAGTTGCTGAATATTTAAAAAGTTAATGAAATTATAGAATTTTTTTAAATAAAACTTAATTTAATAAATTAGGCTTACAGAAAAGCGCAAGGAGAATAGAACCATCTATATTAGATGCCTTTCTTGCTTTTGAAACAAATTTGTTATGTGGATCCTCTAAAGAATTCAGTTTTGTTCCAAATGCAGTGGAAGCGATTACATCAATAAAATAAATACTTAATAATAAACTGTAAATAATTAAATTACAATCATTATTTATTTTACATTTAAAACATACTGTATTTGAAAATAAAACTGTATTACATTTATGTTGTTTGACTTGTTGTTTGAGTATAAACAATTGTTTTAAGCTTTAAATTAACTAATTCATATGGACAAACTTCCTCTTAAAATTATATAAAAATTTAAAAATATTTAAAACGTATCGAATTTCTTGGATACAAAATACAAAAAACTATAGTACCCACTCTAGATATACATCTATAGTATTCATTGCTCTACAAGTAATTTGCAGCTAAAGGTCCACAAAATTAAGCCATAAAAAAGACTTATTTCCGAATGACAAATATTAATTTTCGATGATCTGGCATATAATTATTCACATGATTATATGCCAGATATATAGTATAGTTAAACCTCTTTTTGAAGAACAGCTTCAAGACCGAAAACTGTCCGTTTTAGAGATCTGTTCACTCGATAGAGGTTTTGAAAAATACCTTTAAATGTAGCCTGTACCATTTTTTTTTTACAAACATATAATACACACCATGAAAACAATAATAATTAAACATATGAGTGATGAATAATCATAAAATGATGAATATTACTTTTAAAAATATTCAGATATTTGTGTTTCTACAATTGACTGTAGCAATCTGCTTTAGACTATGCATGCTAGTTTTTTCACTACTGTGTCTTTTCTATTGATATGAAACTGCTTGAGTTTGTTTACGTAATTCAGGACCTCTCTGAATGATTCTGTTGTTGGCTCTGGCCGTGAAATCGAACAGTCTGTTTAGCGACCAAATCCAGAGTAATTCAGTAGCTTACATGGTTTCATGTTCTTCCTCGTGAAGTATTCGGATGATAAATCATACCGTTTCTATTTCTAATTGGCTATTTTAAAAATTCGATCTGTCATAAACGACGATAGGATACGAAAAGCAAGGAAGAATACAAAAAGGGCATAAGACGACAGGTAAGATAATTGAGTAACGAATGTAAATAGAATTGTTTTCGCTCAATCTCCTAATTATATATGATCACTGGGGAACTGGTCCACTAGGAAATCAGGAATTTCCGGATAAAATAAGGAACGACCACCGAACAAATGCCCGTTCGGTGGTCGATCCTTATTTTATTATATGTTGTCTTTTATAAAAATAAACAGAATATAAGCACTGTTTGTTAATTTAGTAAAATAAACAAAACTTCAGTATTATTCTAATTAAACCGTAAGCGTCTGTGTCACGGTCCACACGAACAGACGTCCGGCTTATGACAAGATTAGAGTCCTTTTTCCTCTGAATTTCACTTTTTTGAATCTTCTCCGGGTTGTTATCACTTCTCGTTCAATCGTAAGATATAAATTACAGTAGAACGGATCACAACGGAAGAATTTCGCGTTTTCATGGGTTCCATAAACCCAATCATAATAATTTATCTTGAACAACTAGAATCGAAGCGTCATTCTTTCCATCTCTGTTAAAAAATCGATTGCATTGAAAGTCAAGTAGAGATAGAAGTTATGCAGACTATGTTAATAGTGAAAATATTTTTCATCTCTAATATGTTGAAATTGTGCTGAATTCATAGCATCTGTTTATAATGATTTTGAAAATTTTACATATAATTTTTCATAAAATTACTAAAATTACTAAAACTAAATTAAATTAATAGAATTTTATTAATTCATTCATAATATACTAAGAGCTATAATTAATTTACCTCTTACAATCGATAGACTGATTTTCATTGGATAAAACCATTTTTTTCAAATTCTCTGTGAATTTCTCCGCACATTCTTTTACTAAATATGCCATCTGAAAAAATTCTACGTTAATAAATGCAAAAAATTAATAAATTCTTTATAAATTATATATTTATTATTGGACTATATATTACATTATTTTTTATTACGTTATTAAATTTATATAAAACTCCTGTTATTTCAATAGCTTGAAAAATTACTATTCATATTAAATATTTTCGATTTTATCTTTGTATTTATTTCTAATGAAAAATTTTTAAAGTATATTAGTTATACATCAAATTTAATTATCTATTTTACAACAAAATTACATAACTCAATTAATAAGACAAATATGATACTAATACTATGATAACTTTCATTGTAACGAAAAACCTCGAACTTTGGAGATAATTCAAGTTTTTGTTTGTTTAATAAAAATAAGTTTACTAGTCTCAAAAACAGATGGAAATAAATAATATAAATCAGTTATTTAAAAACAACAAAATTCGTATATTTAAAAAAAAATTAGAAAGTTGCGATCATGTATATTTTCATGCAAACCATACAAATTCAGGGTGTGCGGATTAGATGTCTAATAAAAGAAACGCGTGTAAATTTAAAAGTTATTATAACAATATAATGAAAATGTCTTCTAGTAACAAAAAACTCTTGTCGATTCTCTTTTGCATTCAAACAGACTTAAATATGTGCGTCAACAGTGGCGAACCAGATGTCCAACTTGTATTCTACTTTATCCACGGATTTCATAGCATACGACGCGTGACATTGTCCATAGCTTGAGAGATTCTGTCTCACATCATTGAAGTTATGCACAGATATATAATACTCTTGATTATTACAATATCTCACAGGAAAAAGTTTAGTGGAATAAGAACCAATCTACTGTCTGGAATACTCCCTAAAAAATGTCTTTATTGAACAATGATGCCAGGAGGAAGTTGAAGGATAGCATAAGTTGCAGCATGTATAAATAACTTGACCAGGTGATAACATGCAGTGACTGGAGCATCTATTTTGCTATTCTGCTCATGTGTTAGTAATCGCAGCGCCAAAAAATGGCATTTCTCATAAATGGCTACAAATATCAACATAAAATATAAGCTGATTACAAGTGCGATAAAAATACAATGCAAATTATAAATTGTTCTTTTATTAAACTCATAAGCCGGACACCCTCCCTGTATATTATTACTTTTGTAAAACAAATGATAAAAGCAGATGGCATAATTATGATCTTTTAAAATAAATTAGATATAAAACAGTAAAAGCAAAGTTGATCACTATATAAATAAATTTTAGTATACTCAATATCGTTTCATATCAAGCATTTATTAAAAGAAGCTACCTTCTTATGAGATGCTTAAGTATCCATTATTTTTCTAAATGGTTATAAATATTAAATCGTTTCAAAAAAATCTCACTACTTGCATCACTTATTCATCTCCACAGATTAATTGAATTTATTAATTATTACTGGAAAATTAAAACAAAAAGTTAAAATGAAAAGATGTAAGAATTTATTTACTTGTTTCATTCTGCTGCTAGTAAAAGTTGGGCTCATTATACATCGGATTCTTTCCCAATCTTCATCTCCCAAAATAACCAATCCGTTGTCGAATATTGGATTTCCAATATTAAATTTCTGAAGTAAAATTATAATAAGTTTAATACAGTGAAATGTCGAAAATCCGGATTCGGCAATAGAAAAATGGATATAAAATAACCCTTTCAATGGTAACTTCGTTGTTGACGTTCTTTCTCTCTTATCTTGTTCATGCTCTAACATTCATTCAGAATTCGTAATTTTTTAATTTTGAAATAATTATTAGTACATTTTTTGTTTAAATATAATGATTCTGAAAAGTATATTTTGAATTTTTGTAAGTATTCCTGCATTCCTTGTGAAATACTGCCTTAAACTTAGAACACCTAAACTTAAATTACAGTACATTTGGCGTTTACAGTACTGTGCTTAAAATTCTAACTTTCACGTATCTTATATTTTAGAGTCCGGATTTTCGACGCCTTACTGAACTTATTAATACTATTTTTGTATATTCTAAATTAACAATTAAATTTAAATGCTTTATATGTTTTAATCGTATTCATTTTTTAATTCTACTATCGAAGGTTACACATCATAAAGAGTATTAGATCACATTAAAGTAAAAATAAAGAATATAGAATCTATTATTATTTATGATCAAATTATTACTTCTAGTAAATACTTTGAATACTTACATACTTTGTATTTTAAAATACGAATAGTTTCTTAATATATACAGGTAACCCCCGTATAACACGGCTCTTCTATAGCACGGATTCACTCTAACACGGTTCGAGAATTGGGTAAAGCCCTCGTACAACATGAAATGTAATAAATTTTTACGTACTTAAGTACTAAGGTGTGTTTCAAATTTATACGGACACGAAAAAATTAAAGTGAAACCCAAATTTGCTGCATTAAATGACAAATGTTTTATTAAAAATAACATGGATTTACTTGTTTCCACACTGCAAAATAAGAATTTCAATCAAACATTAACATTTTGTCACTGAAAATAATATTTTTCAAAATCATGTACAAAAAAACTGTTACATTTTTATCCGGACAGGCACTCATTTCGTGAGTTAAATAGAAAATGGTTTAGTTTCAAGCATTGAATTATACAAATCAGCTTACATATCTAATTGTAATACAAATTTTTTACGTTGTTCAACGTTCTAAAATGGGTAGAACAAAGAATTTATCTGATTATGAAAAAGAGCAGATTGATGCCTATAAATCACAAGGCAAGTCAATAAGAGAAATTGCAGCATA
>NW_019384483.1:252851-275354 GCF_000671375.1 Centruroides sculpturatus
TATAACACGGTACTTTTATAGCACGGATTCACTCTGACACGGTTCGAGAAATGGGTAAAACCCTCGTACAACATGAAATGTAATAAATTTTTACATACTTAAGTTCTAATAGTTCACGAAAATTATTATTTTCGTGAACTATTAGTACTTCAGTGTGTAAATTTTCTTTTCTCGTCTCCGTACACATGGTTCTTCGCGAAAATTGTTTCAATTTTGCCAGATCTCGACGCTTCTACTTCTGATGTTTCCAGATGTTTTTCTCTTATTCCATAAGTGCTTAGCATCATATAACTTGCCAAAAATAAAACGCTCTCGGTTAATAGTGCTTTTAGTGATGACAAAGAAAACATTGTTTAATTTATATTAATATGTATCACTTAAGAAAATTTTAATAAAGATATTTATCTTAATTATGAAAATATAATAGCATGTTTTTTAATTTTTGGAACGTAACTACCATGTTATACGGGGGTTACCTGTACTATCAAATAACTGTTAGAATAATGGTGGTTGAATAATAATAATTTAAACTAGAATTAGAGTGGATTTAGAAAGATCCTCTTGTTCTTTACTTGAGTTTATGTATAGCACGGCTAATTCTAAATTTGTTGTTTATAGTAATCTTATTTCTACTCATCTTCTCATTGTCCTTTCTAAGAAATAAAGAGAAACACATGGGTATGATACGATACTCCGTAAAAAATTGATCATAAATCACTAACTAATCTGCATAATGCATTAAAACCTTGTTACTTTTGGAATGCCCTTTATAGTCGAGAAGATTTGAAAGTTAGCTTATTAGTAGAACGTTTTAATGATTTATTGGTAGTTTTTATTAACAAATATTTACTTTTAAATGAAACGAATACAACTTTAAAACACAGGACAATAACATTTATAAAAAAAATATCGTGTCTCAAGAAGCAACTTCATTAAATCGCAGAAGAACAATTAGCTTTCTCAAAATTAAAAAATATATATATATGTTAATGATAGCACTAAATAATACCGGCTGAAATAATTAAAATGCAAACTCAGGTGATAAAACACAATATTAGTTCAGGCGAGAAAAAATATTATGAAAAACTAATAATAATTCTCCTATCCTTTCTGACTTATGGAAGCTAAAAGGTTACAAAGCTCTAATCCATTTACTCAAAACGGAATAAGAACTAGGGTAAAAAAATTGTAAAAAACAAAACAGGTTAACTTTGAGAGAAAAAAAATTTTATTATTTTACACCAGCGATTCCCAACCTGTGGTACGCGTACCCCTAGGGGTACGCGATAGGTTGTTTAGGGGTACAGAAAAAGGTTAGTTATTATGGCAGAAAAAATAATATATTATGTATCACAAACTAATAGTATTAAAAAATTATTAGGTAAAATATGTNACTAAAGTTAGACATTAGACAGTAGACATTATTAAAGGTAGACATTACTCGACATAAGAGATGGCGTCTTTACATTAGGCCTACAAGTAGTGATTTATTAGTGTGGAGTATCAAATGAGTAGTGCTAACTTGCATCTCTAGATGTGGGGCACGTTTTTAAAGTTTAATTTACATTGATATAAAATTCGATAGGTAACCATAAAAACAGTAAAATTTAAATTAGACCTTCCAATTCATTACAAAATAACCTAAAGAATATACTGTATATATCTAACCGAAGCATAAAAATAAATTAATTAAATATGCTTTAATCCGTCTATTGCCTTAGCACAAGTCTATTAAATCAAATCAATAGATACTTATGTTAAATGTAGAATGGGTATTCGATACTTAATTATGTAAATACAGTATAATTTATACTGTATTTACGTAATTGTGGGATAAACTTTGTCGTGTAAAGCACGATTTCGCAGAAGACATTGTTGCTAAATGCGGTGATTGAGTTTGGTAGTGCACTAGTTACTGAAGTTTGCTTAGTTGTGTCAAAAAATGTAAAAATACGGTATTACGGAGTTCGTTTCTTACAAATACTGAAATATTGTAAAAGTAAGTCGTGGATACGTAAGTGGACGAAAAGTCGTATGGTTGGTCTCAACTTTTCAATAGCGAATAAGCAAAAGCGTAAATACCAAATATCCGAATACCGAGAGTTAACTGTATATTAAATATTATACGAGGCTTTGCATTACTATTGGATTATCACATAATTTTGCTATAATAAGGGGTGGACGAAAATCCTAATTATATTCAAGTGATAATCCCTTACGGCGACAAAATATAAATCCTAAAAAAAATGTTCATGCAAAACTTCAAACGAATTACAATTTATATTATTATTTTATTAAAGTTTTAATAAACATCAATAAATAATAAAAATTCTTTTAATTGTGTTATCGAAATTAGTTGCTGAATATTTAAAAAGTTAATGAAATTATAGAATTTTTTTAAATAAAACTTAATTTAATAAATTAGGCTTACAGAAAAGCGCAAGGAGAATAGAACCATCTATATTAGATGCCTTTCTTGCTTTTGAAACAAATTTGTTATGTGGATCCTCTAAAGAATTCAGTTTTGTTCCAAATGCAGTGGAAGCGATTACATCAATAAAATAAATACTTAATAATAAACTGTAAATAATTAAATTACAATCATTATTTATTTTACATTTAAAACATACTGTATCTGAAAATAAAACTGTATTACATTTATGTTGTTTGACTTGTTGTTTGAGTATAAACAATTGTTTTAAGCTTTAAATTAACTAATTCATATGGACAAACTTCCTCTTAAAATTATATAAAAATTTAAAAATATTTAAAACGTATCGAATTTCTTGGATACAAAATACAAAAAACTATAGTACCCACTCTAGATATACATCTATAGTATTCATTGCTCTACAAGTAATTTGCAGCTAAAGGTCCACAAAATTAAGCCATAAAAAAGACTTATTTCCGAATGACAAATATTAATTTTCGATGATCTGGCATATAATTATTCACATGATTATATGCCAGATATATAGTATAGTTAAACCTCTTTTTGAAGAACAGCTTCAAGACCGAAAACTGTCCGTTTTAGAGATCTGTTCACTCGATAGAGGTTTTGAAAAATACCTTTAAATGTAGCCTGTACCATTTTTTTTTTACAAACATATAATACACACCATGAAAACAATAATAATTAAACATATGAGTGATGAATAATCATAAAATGATGAATATTACTTTTAAAAATATTCAGATATTTGTGTTTCTACAATTGACTGTAGCAATCTGCTTTAGACTATGCATGCTAGTTTTTTCACTACTGTGTCTTTTCTATTGATATGAAACTGCTTGAGTTTGTTCACGTAATTCAGGACCTCTCTGAATGATTCTGTTGTTGGCTCTGGCCGTGAAATCGAACAGTCTGTTTAGCGACCAAATCCAGAGTAATTCAGTAGCTTACATGGTTTCATGTTCTTCCTCGTGAAGTATTCGGCTGATAAATCATACCGTTTCTATTTCTAATTGGCTATTTTAAAAATTCGATCTGTCATAAACGACGATAGGATACGAAAAGCAAGGAAGAATACAAAAAGGGCATAAGACGACAGGTAAGATAATTGAGTAACGAATGTAAATAGAATTGTTTTCGCTCAATCTCCTAATTATATATGATCACTGGGGAACTGGTCCACTAGGAAATCAGGAATTTCCGGATAAAATAAGGAACGACCACCGAACAAATGCCCGTTCGGTGGTCGATCCTTATTTTATTATATGTTGTCTTTTATAAAAATAAACAGAATATAAGCACTGTTTGTTAATTTAGTAAAATAAACAAAACTTCAGTATTATTCTAATTAAACCGTAAGCGTCTGTGTCACGGTCCACACGAACAGACGTCCGGCTTATGACAAGATTAGAGTCCTTTTTCCTCTGAATTTCACTTTTTTGAATCTTCTCCGGGTTATGTTATCACTTCTCGTTCAATCGTAAGATATAAATTACAGTAGAACGGATCACAACGGAAGAATTTCGCGTTTTGATGGGTTCCATAAACCCAATCATAATAATTTATCTTGAACAACTAGAATCGAAGCGTCATTCTTTCCATCTCTGTTAAAAAATCGATTGCATTGAAAGTCAAGTAGAGATAGAAGTTATGCAGACTATGTTAATAGTGAAAATATTTTTCATCTCTAATATGTTGAAATTGTGCTGAATTCATAGCATCTGTTTATAATGATTTTGAAAATTTTACATATAATTTTTCATAAAATTACTAAAATTACTAAAACTAAATTAAATTAATAGAATTTTATTAATTCATTCATAATATACTAAGAGCTATAATTAATTTACCTCTTACAATCGATAGACTGATTTTCATTGGATAAAACCATTTTTTTCAAATTCTCTGTGAATTTCTCCGCACATTCTTTTACTAAATATGCCATCTGAAAAAATTCTACGTTAATAAATGCAAAAAATTAATAAATTCTTTATAAATTATATATTTATTATTGGACTATATATTACATTATTTTTTATTACGTTATTAAATTTATATAAAACTCCTGTTATTTCAATAGCTTGAAAAATTACTATTCATATTAAATATTTTCGATTTTATCTTTGTATTTATTTCTAATGAAAAATTTTTAAAGTATATTAGTTATACATCAAATTTAATTATCTATTTTACAACAAAATTACATAACTCAATTAATAAGACAAATATGATACTAATACTATGATAACTTTCATTGTAACGAAAAACCTCGAACTTTGGAGATAATTCAAGTTTTTGTTTGTTTAATAAAAATAAGTTTACTAGTCTCAAAAACAGATGGAAATAAATAATATAAATCAGTTATTTAAAAACAACAAAATTCGTATATTTAAAAAAAAATTAGAAAGTTGCGATCATGTATATTTTCATGCAAACCATACAAATTCAGGGTGTGCGGATTAGATGTCTAATAAAAGAAACGCGTGTAAATTTAAAAGTTATTATAACAATATAATGAAAATGTCTTCTAGTAACAAAAAACTCTTGTCGATTCTCTTTTGCATTCAAACAGACTTAAATATGTGCGTCAACAGTGGCGAACCAGATGTCCAACTTGTATTCTACTTTATCCACGGATTTCATAGCATACGACGCGTGACATTGTCCATAGCTTGAGAGATTCTGTCTCACATCATTGAAGTTATGCACAGATATATAATACTCTTGATTATTACAATATCTCACAGGAAAAAGTTTAGTGGAATAAGAACCAATCTACTGTCTGGAATACTCCCTAAAAAATGTCTTTATTGAACAATGATGCCAGGAGGAAGTTGAAGGATAGCATAAGTTGCAGCATGTATAAATAACTTGACCAGGTGATAACATGCAGTGACTGGAGCATCTATTTTGCTATTCTGCTCATGTGTTAGTAATCGCAGCGCCAAAAAATGGCATTTCTCATAAATGGCTACAAATATCAACATAAAATATAAGCTGATTACAAGTGCGATAAAAATACAATGCAAATTATAAATTGTTCTTTTATTAAACTCATAAGCCGGACACCCTCCCTGTATATTATTACTTTTGTAAAACAAATGATAAAAGCAGATGGCATAATTATGATCTTTTAAAATAAATTAGATATAAAACAGTAAAAGCAAAGTTGATCACTATATAAATAAATTTTAGTATACTCAATATCGTTTCATATCAAGCATTTATTAAAAGAAGCTACCTTCTTATGAGATGCTTAAGTATCCATTATTTTTCTAAATGGTTATAAATATTAAATCGTTTCAAAAAAATCTCACTACTTGCATCACTTATTCATCTCCACAGATTAATTGAATTTATTAATTATTACTGGAAAATTAAAACAAAAAGTTAAAATGAAAAGATGTAAGAATTTATTTACTTGTTTCATTCTGCTGCTAGTAAAAGTTGGGCTCATTATACATCGGATTCTTTCCCAATCTTCATCTCCCAAAATAACCAATCCGTTGTCGAATATTGGATTTCCAATATTAAATTTCTGAAGTAAAATTATAATAAGTTTAATACAGTGAAATGTCGAAAATCCGGATTCGGCAATAGAAAAATGGATATAAAATAACCCTTTCAATGGTAACTTCGTTGTTGACGTTCTTTCTCTCTTATCTTGTTCATGCTCTAACATTCATTCAGAATTCGTAATTTTTTAATTTTGAAATAATTATTAGTACATTTTTTGTTTAAATATAATGATTCTGAAAAGTATATTTTGAATTTTTGTAAGTATTCCTGCATTCCTTGTGAAATACTGCCTTAAACTTAGAACACCTAAACTTAAATTACAGTACATTTGGCGTTTACAGTACTGTGCTTAAAATTCTAACTTTCACGTATCTTATATTTTAGAGTCCGGATTTTCGACGCCTTACTGAACTTATTAATACTATTTTTGTATATTCTAAATTAACAATTAAATTTAAATGCTTTATATGTTTTAATCGTATTCATTTTTTAATTCTACTATCGAAGGTTACACATCATAAAGAGTATTAGATCACATTAAAGTAAAAATAAAGAATATAGAATCTATTATTATTTATGATCAAATTATTACTTCTAGTAAATACTTTGAATACTTACATACTTTGTATTTTAAAATACGAATAGTTTCTTAATATATACAGGTAACCCCCGTATAACACGGCTCTTCTATAGCACGGATTCACTCTAACACGGTTCGAGAATTGGGTAAAGCCCTCGTACAACATGAAATGTAATAAATTTTTACGTACTTAAGTACTAAGGTGTGTTTCAAATTTATACGGACACGAAAAAATTAAAGTGAAACCCAAATTTGCTGCATTAAATGACAAATGTTTTATTAAAAATAACATGGATTTACTTGTTTCCACACTGCAAAATAAGAATTTCAATCAAACATTAACATTTTGTCACTGAAAATAATATTTTTCAAAATCATGTACAAAAAAACTGTTACATTTTTATCCGGACAGGCACTCATTTCGTGAGTTAAATAGAAAATGGTTTAGTTTCAAGCATTGAATTATACAAATCAGCTTACATATCTAATTGTAATACAAATTTTTTACGTTGTTCAACGTTCTAAAATGGGTAGAACAAAGAATTTATCTGATTATGAAAAAGAGCAGATTGATGCCTATAAATCACAAGGCAAGTCAATAAGAGAAATTGCAGCATATATAAATCGTCNAAAAGTGGGCAATGAGAATATATCAGAATGCATGGGTCAATATGGGCTTGGTAAGAAAAATAAGAGGGGATAGACTCATTCAATTCTGCAAGGAAAGTAAGTTGATAAACACCAACACCCTGTTTAAACATCCAGCAAGAAGAGTGTATACATGGAAAAGTCCAAGTGACATATGCAGGAATCAAATACACAGTGCGCCAAATAAGTAATGAAACTGATTTTTTTTCCATGAATACTTTCAAGAAATGCATCAAATGTGGTTACCATTTCACTGGCTTGACTGTGCTGAACACACAGATGCTTTGATCATGTTGATGACTCAATCAGTGCATGCACAGTAGCCATGAAAGTAATGTTGTGCAAGTAACGGCGGTCAAATGTAGCATCATGGATTAAAGAGCTGTGATAAAATTTTACTGTAAATTAGGAAAAACAGCATCAGAAGTTTACAAAGACATGCTATTTGTTTACAGGGATGATTGTCTTAGTCGTGCACAAGTGTTCCACTGGTTTTCAGCATTTAAGAACAGAAGAGAATCCTTAGAAGATGAACAATGCGACTTCATCAGTACTATTTAGTACTGATGAAGTTTCGTTATTGTGTGTACATCAGTACTACTTTGGAGTCATACAATGTCTCTTTACTCACATGCGTCGTGTCAGGATGCATCTGTTCCAAAGCAACAGTTAGGTTTTCCTGCATGACAATGCACCGGCTCTCTGTGCACTAACCATGAAACAGTTTTTAGCATCAAAACAGATCTGTGTGCGCTAACACCCACCCTATTCACCTAATTTGGACCTGTAGACATTTTTCCTATTTCCGAAAATTAAATATGTTTTAAAAGGGGAACATTTCAGTGACATTGGGGACATCAAACATACTGTGATCAACAGACTGAAGGAGGTACACAATCAGGACTTCCAGTGTTCTTTCAACAACTTGTATGATTGATATAAACATTGTGTGGAGTTGCAAGGGGATTATTTTGAATCCATGTAACTGTGAAATTGAAATAAAGTTCTTAGTTTGGATGTAATGCTAGTTGTTTCATTACTTATTTGGCACACTGTGTAAACTTCATAATAAATTATATTATATTATATAGGAAAGATTAAATATTATGAAATATTATAACATTATAAAGTCGTATCCTGGAGCAGATATTAATTCCGACCATAATCCAGTTGTAGTGAAAGCAAAAATTAAACTGAAAACCTGTAAGCAAAAGTCAGTATCAAAGAAGTTAAATTCAGCAATGTTAAAGGAAGAGAACATAAAAGTAAAATTTAATGATGAATTTAATAGGGAAATCAATAACAATAGAATAAATAAAGAACATAATTAATCAATAGAGGATATCAATGAAGCATGAATGCTTTTAAGGAATATATAAGTAGAGCTGCTGCTGCTAATAACATCCCAGAATATATTAGGAAAATGAGCAAACCTTGGATGACTGGTAAAATTCTAAATTTGATGGAGAATAAGAAAAGTTTGAAAAATAAACCAGGATATAAAAATTTAACAAGATCTATAAAAAGAGTGTAGAAAGGCTAAAGAAGAGTGGCATAACAAAAAAATGTGAAGAAATTGAAAGTTTGGATAAAGAAAATAAAATAAAAACTCAATGAAAAAAATTAGAGAAGTTACTTTTAAAAAACAGAATTTTCAAGCACAAGGTGTAAGAGATTTAAATGGGAGAATAATCTTGGAGACAGAAGAAATAATGGAAAAGTGGTATGAATATGGAAAGGTATTATTCCAAGGCAACAGGGAGGAGATTGAATCTCCCAGGGAGTTAGAAGACCCACCAATAGTCAAATGTAAAGTTGTAAAAGCCATCATCGATAAACTTAAACTCAGTAAGGCTGCTTGCCCAGACAATATAGAACCAGAATGGATCAAAGCTCTAGATCAGCGATTCCCAACCTGGGGTACGCGATAGGTTGTTTAGGGGTACAGAAAAAGGTTAGTTATTATGGCAGAAAAAATAATATATTATGTATCACAAACTAATAGTATTAAAAAATTATTAGGTAAAATATGTTCCTTGCAACAATCACAACTTTATTATACATTTTTTCATTTACTTTTTTTTCTTTAATTTAAAGTTACAATATGTAAAATTAGTAATTCCGGATGGAAACATTCATATTTATGCTGATGATATAGTTATCACTGATAATGATCCTATCGTGACTACATTAGAAAATAAATTAATTAAATAACATTTTCAATATCAATAAGCTTCTACCAATAAGCTTAATTATATGACAAACTAATAATTTAAGAATTAATGCAAATTTAACTAATTACTTTTTGTTCGAAAATAAAAACAATCGTAATAAAAAAAAAACGAAATCAATATACACAGACAATAAAGATTTAAAAGGAGTACTCATTCTAAATATATTAGAATATCTTACAATGGAAAGTTCGTATAAATAATCTTTCAAACTACTTGTATTTAGACAGATTTAATGAAATTTCAAAAAGCATATCTTTCGAAAAAGTATAAAGCATTGAACCTAAAATAACCTACGGAATTATAATCCGATAAAGTGCTATAAATATTTAACTCAGAATTTCTAGATTTATCTTAACAATTTTATTAGAAATCGTAATAATTTGCGATAGTTTGACAGTATTTTATTATGAAGGAGAAAAATTAATTAAAAATTTAATAAGTTTGCCTTATATTGATATTTAAACTTACCATTCTATTACGAAACATGTTAAAATCTTTGACTATTATTTTCTTAATAATTTGAGGATCTGCGACGATAAGTTGTGGTCTTAAACCGAAGAAGATACTATAAAATTTAAAAGTTTTTAATTTAAGCAAATTAATTACGTTGAATGTAAAACATGTTTCATCAATGTAATCAATTTATAGCACTGATGTAAAAAATCTCATTAATTTGTCACTTACTTTAATGCAAAATATCATATTTTATATTTTATTATTATTCAGCTACTATTGGATTCTTGTGGGTTATTTCTGTTTATGGATTTTTTTTTCTTTTATTTTATTTTATATTTTATTATTATGTATATAGTGTAAAACTATACGCCACTGTAATGTTTTGAAAAAATTTTTAAATTATTTAGAGTAGATAAAAATTATGTAAAATTTTGTCTACGTTATTTTTTAATGACAGAAACCAAACCATATCTTATTCCATTCGATTAATCGAAACACAAATTACACAACAACATTCATTTCATAGTATTATAAAATTATACACCAGATATAAGTAATTAGAGATTATTCATCACAAAATTTGCATATTCTTGCCATATTAATATTGTAGGTAAGTGGATACTACATTTTTCCATACTTAATCTCGCTGCATTTCAATTTCTTATTTTCAGAACCTGATTGTTTGCAAAAATGTGCGGTTCACTTGCATTTCTTGGCATTTTAGTACAACACAGAAGTTGAAAAATAGCGAGACAAACATTTCCACAGTTCTTAAAGCGGAAGCTACTCTGAATGCGAGGTGAGTGCGATTTATCTTACTTATACAGGTGAGTGCGATCACCTCACCTGTATAAGTAAGATAAATCGTTTTCAAATTCAACAGATTATTGAGTACACTTATGATGGATTTATTATTGTTTGATGTGGCCACAGTTTAGTGAACGAGAAGTTGTATAGTTTATATACACTGAATACAGTTTTTATCGAATATATTGTGTACAGAACGCAATTTCTATTCACATTGTCGTATTTTAATTAAATATTAATTTTAGAAACAATTAATTACAGAAATTAAAATCAATACTAATTAAAAATAAGTTAGCTTAAATTTTGTAATGTCAAAACGCTAAATGGCACATTTATATTTTTAAGCAATGTTATTTCAAATACTGAAATAGGACTTACCCATATAGTCGGCCGTATTTTTTATAGTTCTCTGTTTGAACTAAATGCAATGGCTAGAAAGAAAATGAAATAAATTGATTCTAAATTGTAATAATCATAATATCTTTATATTTTTGTTTGAATATCATTCTGAAAACAAAACAATAATATACAATTAATATGACTCGTTTTTTCAATAATTTTTATATCGTATTTTATGATCTATTTCGTTATTTTATCAGTGAAAAGAGTGATCACGTTGATAGCCGTGGTCGCCTTTCTGATAAGAAAATAAAAATGTGTTATTCATAAATGTTAATTAACCAAAAATTGGAATGACCAGAATTTTTAGCTTATATAAGTTTTGCATTTCGGGTTATATAATTTGCTTTTAATGTTAAATTGGATAAAACTTACATTTAATTAGGAAATCAGTAAACAGTTTACTAAATCCTACAGAATCTGTTGTGTTCAATCATTTTCCTTAAGCACACCTGCTATTAACAAAACTTTTAACTTCTAAAACCGGCAATAGAACAAATCGCATTCTCGTCGATAGATATGACCACATCACGTATTAAAACGACTAGTTTAGGAAATAACAACAACGAATCAATTCTGTGATGAATAAAATTATGTAATCGCTTATGACTATCGAACACCCCATTTCTCAACTTTTGTAATGATAACAGTAACAATTTTAATTAAACTCCAAAAATATTGAGGAAAATGAAAACACGCACACAGAACGAATAACAAAAAACGTCTTATTCGTAGAAATACATTCACACGTTCATACAAAAATTAGCAGAAAGCTTTGTCCAGTATCTCAGCTTCCTCTTTTTTTCCTCAATGAAAACTGTGTCTTTAATATTCACATTTTGATTTAATAAATGTTTCAGAAGATTCTACTATGTTTCGGAAGGTTATAGATTCTTCCAAACACTGGATATGGACTATTACTGAACATGAACTAAGAACACTGTACTCATACTGACGTAGATATAATTACGTAGTGTTTCGATTTCAATAAGTGAATATATGTCCTATACGCGATTTTTCAGATTATGGTAGCGCTCGTAAGTATTCAAAGCTAACGAAATTTTACCGATATTATTATTATTTTTTCCATAATGGATCAGATTCAACACATGCTCCGTCCAACTTTCCAAAACTTAAAAATAAGAACCATCCTAACCTACAGTATTTACTTGAAAGGAAGAAAAAAATTTCTAGAGAGAGATGTATTGAAAATATGAAAGAGAATTTCAAAGAAAAGATTACAGATCAAAATCTAAAATCTAACATTGATGGAAGCTATTCATCTAGGAACCAACAAAAATAAAATTTCATCCCGATTATCGTCAATAATAGACACAAAAAAAGAAAATAATAATTTTAATCTTACTAAAAAATATCTTTTGCAACTAGGTGATTAATTAATTAAATTAATAAATTAAGAGAGTGGATGCTGATAGGAAATAATTGATATTCTAGTATTACATCCGAATGACATTAAAAGATCGAATTGTGAAAATTCTAAATCTAGTTATTTGATAAAATCCAGAATACCAGTAAATAAAGATGAAAAACTTTAGGAACTCTTTCTTAAAATAGTATATTTTTTAAACGTAGAATATCAATAATTATTTCTAATTCATAAAACGTTATTAAGGCCATCTATAACATTTTATGAATAAACAATTCATTAAAAAAAGTTTAAAATCAACTTACCGTATTCATAAATCGATATAGTTCTGATAAGAAAGACCAAATGTTGGTTGTTGGTGTAGGAATTCTATGCCTTTCCCAAAATTTAAAATATCTGTTGACATATCTGGAAAGATATAATTGTATATCAGATAATATTACATTTTCTCTGAAAATAAACAAATCGAAATTAATCTAGACTAAAAATATCTTAAAATTAATATAGCCTATTAACAAACATCACAATATTTTGATATCCGAATTTAAATAAAGAATATTGAAAATATATAATATTTGTTTGGTATAATACAAGATTTTGTTATTTGAATAACTTGACAGAATGTAACGTAAATGCAATTTTAGAATTCTTAACTTCATAAATTACAATTTTTATATTGTGCTTCTTTATGAGCGAACATTTTTTAAAATTAAAAACCGTTTACAATATATAAATTNATATTTTCGATTTTATCTTTGTATTTATTTCTAATGAAAAATTTTTAAAGTATATTAGTTATACATCAAATTTAATTATCTATTTTACAACAAAATTACATAACTCAATTAATAAGACAAATATGATACTAATACTATGATAACTTTCATTGTAACGAAAAACCTCGAACTTTGGAGATAATTCAAGTTTTTGTTTGTTTAATAAAAATAAGTTTACTAGTCTCAAAAACAGATGGAAATAAATAATATAAATCAGTTATTTAAAAACAACAAAATTCGTATATTTAAAAAAAAATTAGAAAGTTGCGATCATGTATATTTTCATGCAAACCATACAAATTCAGGGTGTGCGGATTAGATGTCTAATAAAAGAAACGCGTGTAAATTTAAAAGTTATTATAACAATATAATGAAAATGTCTTCTAGTAACAAAAAACTCTTGTCGATTCTCTTTTGCATTCAAACAGACTTAAATATGTGCGTCAACAGTGGCGAACCAGATGTCCAACTTGTATTCTACTTTATCCACGGATTTCATAGCATACGACGCGTGACATTGTCCATAGCTTGAGAGATTCTGTCTCACATCATTGAAGTTATGCACAGATATATAATACTCTTGATTATTACAATATCTCACAGGAAAAAGTTTAGTGGAATAAGAACCAATCTACTGTCTGGAATACTCCCTAAAAAATGTCTTTATTGAACAATGATGCCAGGAGGAAGTTGAAGGATAGCATAAGTTGCAGCATGTATAAATAACTTGACCAGGTGATAACATGCAGTGACTGGAGCATCTATTTTGCTATTCTGCTCATGTGTTAGTAATCGCAGCGCCAAAAAATGGCATTTCTCATAAATGGCTACAAATATCAACATAAAATATAAGCTGATTACAAGTGCGATAAAAATACAATGCAAATTATAAATTGTTCTTTTATTAAACTCATAAGCCGGACACCCTCCCTGTATATTATTACTTTTGTAAAACAAATGATAAAAGCAGATGGCATAATTATGATCTTTTAAAATAAATTAGATATAAAACAGTAAAAGCAAAGTTGATCACTATATAAATAAATTTTAGTATACTCAATATCGTTTCATATCAAGCATTTATTAAAAGAAGCTACCTTCTTATGAGATGCTTAAGTATCCATTATTTTTCTAAATGGTTATAAATATTAAATCGTTTCAAAAAAATCTCACTACTTGCATCACTTATTCATCTCCACAGATTAATTGAATTTATTAATTATTACTGGAAAATTAAAACAAAAAGTTAAAATGAAAAGATGTAAGAATTTATTTACTTGTTTCATTCTGCTGCTAGTAAAAGTTGGGCTCATTATACATCGGATTCTTTCCCAATCTTCATCTCCCAAAATAACCAATCCGTTGTCGAATATTGGATTTCCAATATTAAATTTCTGAAGTAAAATTATAATAAGTTTAATACAGTGAAATGTCGAAAATCCGGATTCGGCAATAGAAAAATGGATATAAAATAACCCTTTCAATGGTAACTTCGTTGTTGACGTTCTTTCTCTCTTATCTTGTTCATGCTCTAACATTCATTCAGAATTCGTAATTTTTTAATTTTGAAATAATTATTAGTACATTTTTTGTTTAAATATAATGATTCTGAAAAGTATATTTTGAATTTTTGTAAGTATTCCTGCATTCCTTGTGAAATACTGCCTTAAACTTAGAACACCTAAACTTAAATTACAATACATTTGGCGTTTAGAGTACTGTGCTTAAAATTCTAACTTTCACGTATCTTATATTTTAGAGTCCGGATTTTCGACGCCTTACTGAACTTATTAATACTATTTTTGTATATTCTAAATTAACAATTAAATTTAAATGCTTTATATGTTTTAATCGTATTCATTTTTTAATTCTACTATCGAAGGTTACACATCATAAAGAGTATTAGATCACATTAAAGTAAAAATAAAGAATATAGAATCTATTATTATTTATGATCAAATTATTACTTCTAGTAAATACTTTGAATACTTACATACTTTGTATTTTAAAATGCGAATAGTTTCTTAATATATACAGGTAACCCCCGTATAACACGGCACTTCTATAGCACGGATTCACTCTAACACGGTTCGAGAATTGGGTAAAGCCCTCGTACAACATGAAATGTAATAAATTTTTACGTACTTAAGTACTAAGGTGTGTTTCAAATTTATACGGACACGAAAAAATTAAAGTGAAACCCAAATTTGCTGCATTAAATGACAAATGTTTTATTAAAAATAACATGGATTTACTTGTTTCCACACTGCAAAATAAGAATTTCAATCAAACATTAACATTTTGTCACTGAAAATAATATTTTTCAAAATCATGTACAAAAAAACTGTTACATATTTATCCGGACAGGCACTCATTTCGTGAGTTATATAGAAAATTGTTTAGTTTCAAGCATTGAATTATACAAATCAGCTTACATATCTAATTGTAATGCAAATTTTTTACGTTGTTCAACGTTCTAAAATGGGTAGAACAAAGAATTTATCTGATTATGAAAAAGAGCAGATTGATGCTTATAAATCACAAGGCAAGTCAATAAGAGAAATTGCAGCATATATAAATCGTCCAAAATCAACTGTTGGTGATTATTTATCAAAAAGACGTGGCTAGGATGTACTAAAATTCAAGACAGGTCCAAAACCGAAGCTTATACCTTGAGATTGAAGACAAATCATCGAGGTTTGCTGCACAAAAGAAACATCAGTAAGAAAAATAAAACAAGAATTAGACTTACTTTGTAGTAGCACAACAGTGTGGAGAGTTTTAAATAAATCTCCAGTGTTAAAATTCAGAAAAAAAGCTATAATGCCACCACTTTCATTAAAGCACAAAAGTGATAGACTTGATTGGCACAAAAACACATGCCATGGCCCAAAGAATGGATTGAAGTTTTGTTCAGTGATGAAAAACAATTCATCTTAGATAGTCCAGACGGTTGAAAGTATTATTGGCACGATTTAAGAACCGAAAAACAAATATTTTCAAAACGCCAAATGGGTGGGGATCAATAATAGTGTGGGGTGCGTTTGGATTCAATGGAACCACAGGTTTAGCATTTATAACTAAAGAATAAATTCAGAGAAGTATCAAGGCATGCTTGAAAATCATTTATTGGAAGCTTGATCAAATATTTGTGGACCAAATTGGATCTTTCAACAAGACAATGCCCCTGTGCATGCCTCTAAATCAGGGGTCGCCAAAGTGGTCTATATCGACCCCCAGGGGTCGATGCAACATCATTGGGGGGTCGATGCGGCTAGGGGGTCGATTAGGGGGTCGATGTGGCAATGGATTACAACCTTGTTTTTTTTTCTTATACAGATATCAGAGATCACAACGTATTTTATTTTGCTCATACACTTACACTTATAATAAAACTTTACGGTGGGGGTCAATGTGAGGTTTTGGAAAGTGATTGGGGGTCGACAGTTAAAAAAGTTTGGCGACCCCTGCTCTAAATCAACAAAAATGTGGTTTAAACGTAAAAATATTAATCTGATGACATGGCCTGCTAGAAGCCCTGACCTGAGTCTGATGGAAAATCTTTTGTTGATGATGGTTCGTACAGTTTATCCAATGGAAAACAGTTTTCCACAATTCATCATTTGAAGGCAGCAATTTCAGATGCTTNCAAAACGCGCGTTTAACGCGCGCTTGGCTTTTGAGTGTGTACGGCTACATAGAACTCTTGGTTCTTATAAGCGCTCGCAAAACGCGCGTTTAAAAACGCCTAGTGTGTACAGGGTCTAAGAGTATAATAAAAATAAATTGTCATTACATTATTATTTACTTAATTTAAACATTAATTAATCAATATTCCGTAAGAACTTTTACAAATATCACGTTATAAATATTAATATAACATCTACATATGATATAGCAATTAATATGTGAGCAAACAATATTATTCGTAATTACCGTGCAACTATAGATTAAAATAAGTTATTACATTTTTTACTTACAAAAAACTGAGAAGAAGCACCAACACAAAGAATATAAACCACTTATAGTTACAAATTTCTGATAACTCCATGATGTTCACGAGACAAGTGAATTGCCTACTAGGAAAGTAATAAAGTAACAATTAGTTTTATTCCATTTACCGGATTTCCTGTACACTTAGATCCTTCACGTAATAGTGACCACTGCCATCTAGGAAGCAAATTTTGAATGACTTTTTACGATGTTACATAATTATATAAATTTCTATGCAAATAATAAAAATTGATGAACGTATTTTAATATTTGTTATCAGAATCAACTTAAATGGTTGTTAGAGAAGTTTTTAAACGGAATTTAAATTAAATTCTACATCTCTGACTTGAGAAACTTTTAAATTATTTTTTCCAAGGGAATTTATATGTATGAAACTATTTTATGCATAAATTTTATGTACGAAATCAATTTATTTTTATTACTAAATTTTTTAGCGCTCGTTGTTAAAGTTAATTAACATAATCAACTACAATTCATTGACAAAAAAGCTGATATTTCTAGCTAAATATAAGTAATTTTTTATTGTATTTTTCATTATTTCTTTCGGTACAATACAATATCTTATTAAATATATATTAACTNCGCGTTTTCATATAATAAAAATCTATTTCTAACTACTAAATATTTTTTCTCTAAAACAATTATTTTCCGCGAATTTTAGTGAGGGTTTGGACCTGACCACAGCCTCACATTAATTGTCAAACTCAAAATGTTTCGCGTATTAAGTACTTATTAAAATATCTCAAAAATGTCTATTTAAATTGGATAGCATTTAAAAATTGTATTAAAGAAAATTACTAATAAATTACGTAATGCAATTAAATATATAATTACAGTATTTAGTTATTTACTATTTACTTACTAAAAGAAATACAGTGCTCGAAACAATTCGGGAAGCATGAGATGTTGCATATAAATCGTTTACAACGAACGATCCTGAATGCCACATGTTATTGTTACGTAAGATACAATAAAATATACAATAATAGATGAAAAGACATGCATTCGTGCCGAATTCTTGTCATATTATCATTTATTGTACTTACAGCTAAGACGTTACAACCAGTCATACGCTCTGCTAATTGTTTCAACCAGTATATATTAAAATTTATGTGTTATTAATATTGTAAAATAATATCTAGCAACACGGTCTATAAATTCATCGTTACCCTGCTAGAAACAAGTGGATCAATATTATCAGTGGCGTACCGTAGGGGGGCGGTAGGGGCGGTCCGCCCGGGCGGCACTCTTTAGGGGGCGGCAAAATTACCTTTTAGGGGACGGCAAAATTTCACAATAAATAATAATAATATTATCTTGTAAAATTTTGAAACATCCTAATCTATATTTTCATCGCGCCTACGATAGTGCTATCATCCGGACAGTCCGGGAATCGGCTCGCCCGGTGAACTAGTAACTGTCATTCGAGGAGTTTCAGCGAAACCTGTTGACCTTTTTTTTTGCTTGTACGATTCATATACACCACTAATATCCAATAGAACTATTTTAAACAGGTCGCTGCACTACCACCGAATTTTTTCTTGCTTGTTCTGTGACAAAACTGAATTTTGGTCTTTTAAATTGAAATACCTAAATAAGGGGGGCCGAAATTTTCCTCCGCTCCGGGCGGTTGACACCCACGGTACGCCACTGAATATTATTAATGTTTATGACAAATGTCGGTTTTAAAAAAGTTAACATAAAAAAATTATTTTATTTTCGAGGTTTTTATATAATTATTTTACTGACCCAAATGAAGTAGAGTCTTTATCAATTCTACAAATTTGACGAAACTCATCTAAAAATACATAAAAATAAAAAAGAATTTGCTGAAATAATGTTTTTAGTATATTACTCTCGACTATTGATTCTCTGTCTGGCCTTGAGCGCTGAAGGTCATGCAGAGGTGCCTCACAGTTTCCTTTCACCCATTTTTTCTGATGATATCCAGTCGTCCAACCTTTGAGTATTTTAACCGGACTAAAAGTGTTTTGTTCTAATTTTGAGACCCTCTACGATTTTGTAGTTAAGCTGTGCTGCTATTTTTCGTAGGAGACGAGATAAGATTTGGTGCTATGAGAGGACAGTTGGGTTGCAATCGAATAGTCCACTACCGATTACTTATACAGTGGTACCTCAGGATACGAAATTAATCCGTTCCGAAACTGAGATCGTATCATGAAAATGTCGTAAGGTGGATCATCTTTTCCGATACGATTACATGTAAAACCAAATAATTCGTTCCAACGCGAAGAACATACTCAAATTAAAGCCAAGTAATACATTAAAAAAAATAACTGTAGTAAGAAAAACAAATGAAAAATGCGAACTAATGTAACGTCGTATGGTGAGTTTTTGTTCGTATCGTGGAGCAAAAATATGTTCGAATTTTATGTCGTATCCTGAAAATTTCGTATGCTGGGGCGTTCGTAACCTGAGGTACCACTGTACTCTCGTAAACATTTATTTAGATAACACGCAGCAGAAACAAGATATAATAAGACGAAATTCTTGACATAAATGATCGACTCAAGAATAACATTAAATAAATTTTATGTTAAGAAATTCCTAAATAAATAACAACTTTATAAGCCTAAGGCCCTGTACACACTAGGCGTTTTTCAACGCGCGTTTAAGGCCCTGTACACACTAGGCGTTTTTCAACGCGCGTTAAACGCTCGTAAAACGCCGAGCTAACGCGCGTTAGCTCGGCGTTTGACGAGCGTTTAGCGGAGCGTGCGCACTGGCTCGGTTTGGAAATGGATGTGGAAGTGATTGCTTGTGTGTGGCTCCTCTATCGTCGCTATAAAAGACGACGGCGGAGGCAAAGAGAATTTTGGGTGCACCCAATATTACGAGATAGACTGACGCATGAAATGTTTGCGACGTTGTATCCAAAACTAAGACAAAATAAATTCAAGTTTTTTAATTCTTTTAAAATATCTATAAAATCCTTTGACGATGGTTGGTCTCTTTTAGATTTCATCAATAAATAGATCAGTATCGAAATGATCGTTCTCCATTTCAGCACATATATCTCAAAGCGCTCGGCTGACGCCCGCAAAACGCGCGATCGCATGTACGGTAACATGGCAGCACATATATCTCAAAGCGCCCGTAAAGCGCTCGCAAAACGCGCGTTTTAACAAAAATCTATAAGCGCTCGCAAAACGCGCGTTTAACGCGCGCTTGGCTTTTGAGTGTGTACGGCTACATAGAACTCTTGGTTCTTATAAGCGCTCGCAAAACGCGCGTTTAAAAACGCCTAGTGTGTACAGGGTCTAAGAGTATAATAAAAATAAATTGTCATTACATTATTATTTACTTAATTTAAACATTAATTAATCAATATTCCGTAAGAACTTTTACAAATATCACGTTATAAATATTAATATAACATCTACATATGATATAGCAATTAATATGTGAGCAAACAATATTATTCGTAATTACCGTGCAACTATAGATTAAAATAAGTTATTACATTTTTTACTTACAAAAAACTGAGAAGAAGCACCAACACAAAGAATATAAACCACTTATAGTTACAAATTTCTAATAATTCCATGATGTTCACGAGACAAGTGAATTGCCTACTAGGAAAGTAATAAAGTAACAATTAGTTTTATTCCATTTACCGGATTTCCTGTACACTTAGATCCTTCACGTAATAGTGACCACTGCCATCTAGGAAGCAAATTTTGAATGACTTTTTACGATGTTACATAATTATATAAATTTCTATGCAAATAATAAAAATTGATGAACGTATTTTAATATTTGTTATCAGAATCAACTTAAATGGTTGTTAGAGAAGTTTTTAAACGGAAT
Source organism: Centruroides sculpturatus (assembly GCF_000671375.1). Taxonomy (NCBI): domain Eukaryota; kingdom Metazoa; phylum Arthropoda; class Arachnida; order Scorpiones; family Buthidae; genus Centruroides; species Centruroides sculpturatus. The sequence continues at coordinate 273,955 of NW_019384483.1, forward strand.
TTAAATTAAATTCTACATCTCTGACTTGAGAAACTTTTAAATTATTTTTTCCAAGGGAATTTATATGTATGAAACTATTTTATGCATAAATTTTATGTACGAAATCAATTTATTTTTATTACTAAATTTTTTAGCGCTCGTTGTTAAAGTTAATTAACATAATCAACTACAATTCATTGACAAAAAAGCTGATATTTCTAGCTAAATATAAGTAATTTTTTATTGTATTTTTCATTATTTCTTTCGGTACAATACAATATCTTATTAAATATATATTAACTTATGATTTTTAATATTGTTCATGTTTGCCACGGTCGAAAATCCGCTCTCGCAGAAGTATGTTGTGCAAAATGGTAGTAAATATTTTATTGCCGCTTCGCTGACACGATAATAACGATAATTGTACAATTAACGCAAATTGTGTTAATTGAACAATTTTTGTTTCTTGAGTAAGAATTTCATTTAGGTATCGTCAGAATGCATTTTTTTGATGAAATTTCGAGAATATTTTTAGTTATAAATAAACGAATTTGCGCATTCGACATTGTGTTGTAAATTGCCGAATTTTTGATGGTCCACCCATTACACAGGTCTGCAAGTAAAGAACTCCATAGGATTTTTATACATTTTCTTACAGATTTCAACTTGGTAAAAACGAAAAAAATACCAAAAAAATTCTGTCTCGTCAATTTTTTTGTTACACTCAAGTTTTTGTTTGTATTTAGCGTAAAATTCCTAGTTAACTTAAAATTTACTATTTTTCTTTCTTATTTAAAAAATAGCCTTAAAACGAAGACTTCTCACATCAATTCTATCAATTATAGCTGGACTTGGTAATAAATGAATAAAAATGTTAATGGTTGAAGCGAGTAGTGGTAGGGGGAGGTGGGTTCAGTAGTTTTAGCGTTAAGAGGAAGGTTTCATGATCATATGGAAACGGGTTAAAAGTTGATAGTGAGTAATATTATTGGTGAGGTTGAGCATGTTTCAACATGTTATCTGGGATACTAGGAATAAATATAAACAACCCGCTATTGAATTAGATCGTGTTTCAACAAGCTAAATAAGTTCAGTATCTCGCTGGCCATCTAATGCCACACTCAGTTTATATCCAGCATTCGAACGCTACTGTGCTTGTATTTTTATTTCTGGAATACGGCTCGCAGAGGTTGCGTAATTTCTCCTGACAGCTTCTGTTATGTTTGTGGTGAATACACAGTGAAAAGTCAACAAAAAAACATAAGTGAGTTTGTGAAGAAAGTTTAATTTGCATATTTCAAATTGAAACTTGGAGATCGAGACAAAGCAGATTTCTGGAAACAATAGGAGAAAAGGAAAAAGAAGCATGGGACTCTTTCAAGAATGTAGTGCATAAGTTTTTGGGGAATACTAAGGACCCT
>NW_019384483.1:276119-317050 GCF_000671375.1 Centruroides sculpturatus
GCCCACCAAATATTTCATAATTTTTTTGTGACCCCCATTTTTTTAAATAATAATTTATATTTGTTAAATTATCTATAATAAATTAATTTTTTTAATTATTGCTATATTTTTATATAATAAATGTAAAACATAACTTTATTATTTCATTATCTGTTTAAATAACATTCAAAATTCACAATTAAACATAAAATCTGATTAATTTTTAACAAAAAATAAAATAAGAAGCATTTAAAAATTCATAGAAAAAACAAAATATATTCGAAAATAATTTAATAAGATTTCTGCTTCTGAATATCCTCAACTAATTTGTTAAATCTTGGTTCGATTATTTGATTCAAAGTCGATGCTAAAACTAAACTAAAACTAAAACACCCACAACTTGTAAAGATTTTACATATCTTTTGCAAAAACATTTAAATTTTCAAAGCCTACTACTAAGCCTACTATTTTTCCTAATTATTTTTAAAATTCCAAGCATTAATAGTTTCTTAGAATTACTTTGGAATAAAAGAAGTAAATACTGCGGTGTAAGTAGCGTATTTGCATTTATTTCTTCTGTACTAACAAAATTGTATGTAAGAAGAAATAAATAAAAAAAACTAAGTACGAAAACTTTATCTTTCTTATTTCACTTTTCAATACGATATTCGGTTATACATCAATTTACTTTTTATTATATTCTGAAGGAAATTTTGCATAATTTGGCGGCCCCCGGAAAACTTCTTATGGACCCTCAGGGATCCGCGGCCCTCTGTTAAGAAACACTAATCTAGAAAACCAATGGCTAGTTCTATGCAGAATTCACCGTCTTGAGTTCGAGATTACGGAAATCATGTGATCTGATGAAAACAAACTTTATTAACGACTAAAGCAACAAGTACGCATACTACTGTGAATACGCACGTGTATTTAATGAACTTTGGAATTTGTTGGAACAATAAGAATTTGCGAAAAATGGCAAAAATAATTAAATGCCAGATTTCTTCCATAAAAATAAACGAATTTTCTCTTCAATTCATTAATGAATAAAGTGTTTCAAAAGACAAATCATTTTATCCTCGTGATATTTATCTCTTGCCAGTAAAAAGGGAAAATATTGTAAATAACAAGGAAAATACTTTGACTTGTGTAAGTTGTTTCCTTTTGTGTAATAAATATGTATTTAGTAAAAAATCCCTCAAAATTAATTCATACACAGTAATATTTGATTTACTAACTTTTCATTTTAAAATTCTCATTTATCTGTTTCGTTTAGAATAACACAGTAGAATCTTTCTAGTGATAGTTGAACTGTCCTAAATGATGGATTAAGCTAATTAAATATTTTTCCAAAAGTTAATTCTGATGCTTTGATACTTTTCATTTATGATCAATGAGAAATTAAATTAAAAGTCTATTAATTTTAACCACTTCTTTCAGGGATATGACAAAGTGATTTTTAACTTTAGAATGTATGCATAAAAATCATACATTATTTGCATAAACACGACATAACCCAGGATTATCTTCATTTAAAGCTTTAAAAGATTTACATTAAAAAATACATATATAATTTTTTCCAACTCAGAAGTAACAGCAAATTGGCTTGAAGATATAACAAAATCTTCATTAAAACAACAATTATAGATTATTAAAAATCTACGCAAAGTTAAAAATGATCAAAAGTTATATCTTCAAGCCAATTTGTGTTACTTCTGAGTTGAACTGTGAAAAGGATAAAAAGGATAGACTCAAAAAAGTTATATTTTTTGTCAGTCTTCTAAAGCTTTAACTTTAAAATATCTTTCTATACTTACATAACAAATGACGTTAAGGGCTCTTTTGATAAATTTTATACAGTATTAAGGTCTGTATTTACGTGATAAATAAAGAATATTTATGAATACTTGTCTGTATTTTTATACATTTTCTTTCAATTATTAGCTTTTCTAAGATAAACAAAAATAAATACGATTTACTTTTAATATATAAAACGAAAGGAAAGAGCATTTATTTGTATAATAGACTACAATACTTATTAACACTTTAGGTTTAGTAACTGTTATTTTTCATAGATGGCAGAGTTAGAATCCTCCTTTCTATAAGCTATATAGTGACCATTTGATAACTATTGCTAGTTGACTGTGTACTTACACCATGCAGTTAAACCAGTTTACTTCTACACGGTTTATAATTACTGCAAGTATAATTGCTGGTATGCTTTATGTAAGTATATATTATAACTGTCTCCCTCTCAAATTACTAGAGTGATTAAATACACAAAACCTTTTAACCAGTAACAGAACTTTAACGAAACTTCCAAACGTTTTCGGCCTTCACCAAGGCCTGCCTCAGGTTTTTAACAAAACCGAATTCCAAACTGTAATGTTAAAACGATAATGTTCGAAAAATCGATTTTGAAATTTCGAATGTCTCACAACATAAGCCAAATTCATACGGCTGATGGACTAACACCGTAAAAGTGTGATCACGTTATCCATATACATTTATAAGATGCACAGTACATAGTGTATAAGATGAAATTAATATAGGTTACTTGGTTCGAATCTTTCATACAGGTAAGTACTGTACCTGTATGAAAGGACTGCAATAAGCTGGCACATCCGTGCCACCGTATTGCAGTCCTTAAAGTTAATACAGTTGCCGGTCAAGCTAGCTTTATATACAGGGTGGGCCAAAAGACAATTTACCATTTAAAAATGAAATAACTATTTTATTTTTAATTATTTTATAAGTGTCTTTATAACATTATAATGTACACATCTCGGAGATTTTTTGGCCTAAACAATTTTAAATGACTCTCGTTTTCCTCTTCACAAAGGCGAGCTCTTTCTATGGCACTCTCCATCACTGCTTGCAAAGTGACTCTGTTTATCATTCGAATTTTCTGACGAATATTGTCCTTCAGCTTAGCAAGAGTTCGGCGCTTATTAATAAACACTCGCTGTTTTAAATATCCCCATAAAAAGAAATCTGGGGTCGTCAGTTCAGGAGAACGTGACGACCAATGAAACTCCGCATTTCTAAAAATTATTGTTTCTCCGATAATTTGCCTTAACAGCTGCACATTGTTCTGCCGTTAATTTACCCATAATTTATTTCTGTATTTTAAAAGTCTGAAAAAAAATATAATATAATAATAGCAAAAAAGTTATTTAATTTTTAAATGGTAAAATGACTTTTGGCCCACCCTGTATTTCCAAAGCCTCCAAATTACGAATATGATCTGTTTGAAAGGACTGCCTAATTAACTTAGTGTTCTGGAGGTCCGCATGCACAGTACTTCCGGGTCGGTGGCGTACATAGACAAGGCGGTGGTATGCCTGTTGTTCGCAAGGGGTCGTCCATAAATTGCGTAAGGGCGATTTCGGCCATTCTAGACCCCCACCCCACCTGTGTAAGAAACCATAATATTTTCGTTGATCCGCTCCACTTCCCTCTCTTACGTAATATTTAGGCATGATTTTAACAAAAAAAAATTGTTTTATGAAACTCTGAATACGTCAGATCAAAAATGTATAATTATTAATTAGTTAATTAATATGTACTATTATTTATAAAAGACTTTATGTGAACAAATTTAAAAATATAAAAATTTAATAAAATCGGATGAACAATTTATTTTAAGAACTTTATTTTTTAATTATTAACAATCTGTTTATTATTAGACTATTATCATTAATCAACGTAATAATAATTATTTTTATATTAATTTTAATTTTCACTCGTTTTTGGATTTTTCAGCCAATTTTCAAGTGATTCAATCAAAGGCAAAGAGTCTGATTCAAAAACTTCATCGTTTTTTAATTCAAGATTCTGTACTCTCAACATCTTTAGACACCCATTCAGCATCCTCTGTTAACGTATAACCGTCTTTTATTACACAAAGTAGCATTTTTTCGACGTGCTTCAATATGAGCAGGTTTTATTTTGGAAAAAGATACTTTATGATTTGTCAGTTTCTTGTGCTCGTTAATTTTTATCTTTGAAGCGAAATACATATGACATGTAGAGCACGTTCTTCCTTTTATTTGTGACAGTATGGTAGGACATAAAGCAAATTATTTTGATTTCCGATTTGTGATAAAACAAACGATTCAAGGTTTAATCTTTGGAATCATGGATCTTGCATCTTCGTCAGCAAGATTGATTGCCTGAAACGGTCTAAATAACCCGGATATTTCATCATATGGCAAGGAACAGGAAGAAATCCAGATGATAGGTCACCGCCAAATACGCTCTCATTTCCTCTCTCAAGTTCTCTATTTTTCTGTAACTCGTTCCCTCTTCCCAGTCGCATTTCTTCTGTAATTTACCGCTGTAAATAACGACACATAATTTTTGTTTTGTACGGCATTATTATATTCCTTGTAATCATTAGCTCTTGCACGAGGTACTCTGTAACCCTTTTTGTTTCTATATATGGACTCAGCATGGCGGTCATAGAACTCCATTCTTTCACTTCCAATCTCTATCTTTTCTCTCTATTTCCCATGTACTGTACACTACACTCTATCAAGCATTTCTCACCTCTACCCACTTCACTCCACTTTCTTCTAACCTCATTTCTTATCGCTATACCAATGAGTACGCCTATTAGCCTTTTCTCTAAATGAATAAATATCGACGTCGAATAATTAACATTTTACTCTTTACATTCGTTTTTAAACTAGAGACGAGTCTGGTCTAAAAGCGCTGAAATCCATGGAATAACGCTAAGCCATTGTAAATGTAAATTGTTAAAATAAGCTTTTAAATAAAGAATACAATTTCACATTAGCAATAATGTGTTAAATTTTAGAACTGTTATAATTAAATTTCGAATTTTATCAATTTTAAAGCTTTCCAATTACATTTAAAAAACCTAAAATAATTTTAAATTTTAAAAGTTTTTAATTTATTAAATATTAATCGAATTCGACTTTGGTAATTAATATACTTCAAGGGCAAGAAATTGAAAAGATATTGGTTTTTTCTTTGATTGGATTGTAAAAATTTTTCTTAGAGTATTCAGTGCAGTAAGATAATACTTTATGAACAATTGAAACTTTGAAAGTTTTAAATTAAGTAGTCGTTATACAGCCTAACCGTATTTCGCAATTATTTCTTACTCAAAAAATTAAGGTCCTATCTCTATTTTATTACCATTATTTATTTGTTGTTAATTTTTTTTGTTAGTATATTCTCAAATTTTTTAAACTTATTCTACATGAAAGATCTGATCCATTCGTCAATATTTGTTGATCACATTTTATTGGTAACAGAAGTAAACTTCATAAATGATGCTTATGATTTATAAGAGTAGATAGTTAAAATAGCATCTGTCTGGCTGTATAACTGTTTGTCCTTCCTTAATCTCTAGAAAAATGTTAGACAGATAAAAGTCGAGATCAGACACGGAGAGCATAGGGAAGGAGTCCCCAAATAACTATATAAGTACTTCCGGTCTGGTTAGAACTTCATGACTATTGTTAAAATGAAAAGCGTGTGGTACAGGGGAAAGAGTTTACTAAAATCCTAAGAATCCACACTATTTTAAATTAAATAAATTAAAACTATAATTAGAACTTGCGGCCTGGCATTGTGAGAATGACACAATAAATAGTTGCTCGTTACTTTTCATTTAGTTTAAGTAGTTTATTCGGATGGCTTTTAAATATTTTAAATTTTAGAGTGTTAAAATTACCGTTTGTTCCTTTGTATTCCGTACTGGAGTTTTTTAAAGCATTACTTTATTTAACTTATTTTTAATCAAAGCAGAAAAATAAATATATTGTATATTTTAATTATAATAAAAACAATAAAAAATCTCTCCAAAATCATTATAATTAANTATTATTCATTTGGCCAATAAATTATTATTTGGTCAATATAACAATATAAATAATTCAGTATATTTGTAATAGGAATTTATTATTTCAGGAGCTTATATCTCTCGAAGGGTCGCAAGTAGGAGTATGGTTTCTTTGACTTTATTGTTCGCACTGGGCTACAGTTTGGGGGGGTCGCCACCTCTTCATTCGGAGGGTAAATCTTACCATTGGAACTTTAACAAAGATGTACAGCATATTGATACGAACAAATAAGTCAAAGGAACCGTGCCTCATGGAAATTTATAAATAACGCCCACTAGGGGGCGTCCCAGGCTACTAGTACTTTATGAACAATTGAAACTTTGAAAGTTTTAAATTAAGTAGTCGTTATACAGCCTAACCGTATTTCGCAATTATTTCTTACTCAAAAAATTAAGGTCCTATCTCTATTTTATTACCATTATTTATTTGTTGTTAATTTTTTTTGTTAGTATATTCTCAAATTTTTTAAACTTATTCTACATGAAAGATCTGATCCATTCGTCAATATTTGTTGATCACATTTTATTGGTAACAGAAGTAAACTTCATAAATGATGCTTATGATTTATAAGAGTAGATAGTTAAAATAGCATCTGTCTGGCTGTATAACTGTTTGTCCTTCCTTAATCTCTAGAAAAATGTTAGACAGATAAAAGTCGAGATCAGACACGGAGAGCATAGGGAAGGAGTCCCCAAATAACTATATAAGTACTTCCGGTCTGGTTAGAACTTCATGACTATTGTTAAAATGAAAAGCGTGTGGTACAGGGGAAAGAGTTTACTAAAATCCTAAGAATCCACACTATTTTAAATTAAATAAATTAAAACTATAATTAGAACTTGCGGCCTGGCATTGTGAGAATGACACAATAAATAGTTGCTCGTTACTTTTCATTTAGTTNGAAAGTTTCAAAGTTTAGAAGATGAAATTTTTTTGGAATTACAAATTTATTTTCAAGAGTATTTTCTTATTCAAATGAATCATTTACTATCACATATTTATCATATGCATTTTGTATTTAAAATAAATGAATTATAACAAAATACAAAAAGATTCTAAACAATTAATAAATTTATAATAATGTGTAATTGAATACGTTTTTCATTTGTAAATGATTATAGATTCCATGAAATGAATCCATATTTGTATGGATCTCTGGACGTAACAATACAATATTAACTTGTGTTGGACTTATATAAGTCCTTTATTCTATGCTTGGATGTAATTACTAGGATTTACGTAACGTAACGATGTTTCGTTTCAATCTTCAAAACATAATTGGAATTCCAAGCGTGAAGGGTATTAAAATATTTCTAAAATCTTTCAATTTTACTTTTATACAATTTGATTTTCCAATCGGTAGCTCNGATTAAATTTTATTGAAAATTTTTTTCGAAATTACAAATTTATTTTCTTCTTTCTAACTCGACGATTACTTTCTTCGGTTGAATTAGACCTTGCCCTCGAAAAAATTCCAAAGGTTTCTTCATAAAAAAAAATTGTTAGTGAAACATTGCGAATAATTAAAACATAATAATACTAGCAGATGAGCCCGGCGTTGCTCGGGCAAAAAATAACAACAGCAAAGATTAATTAAAATTATTTTGTACTTCTAACCATTCTATTATATCATATTATAGTATTTGATTTATATTTACAAAGGTTATCTTACGTAGGAGTTTATCACACCGTGGGTCCAATCCATCACATTTTAAAAATTCTTTAAATTGTTTACAGTAGAGAAATAAAGAATTTTTAAACTGTGTTGGATTGCTCTTTCGGTGTGATAAACCCACAGGTAAGATAACTTTTATAGTTCTACAGCCAATCTTATCAGTTTTCACGGGTGCAAGAATGAGGTCTCTCTCTTCCGAGAATAATTAAAGAATTTTTAGATGATTCTATAAATATGTTCGATTTCTCGCAAAAACGCAAAAAAGCGCATCTAAATAAAATAATACAGTAGAAGTCGAGCAATTCAGGATAACACTTAATCTTTTTTAACAATTTCCAAAAATTCCTTCTTACTTGTTGGTGTGCATTCTCATGGCATATCCTAATTGTGTCCAAATTTCGACTTTCAACTCCTAAGCGTTTGAGCTCTGCGCTTATTATTATTATTAACAACCCATCTGTATTATAAGGTTAGTAATACTGTATTATCTAGTGATTTAGACTGTAAACTATACAAATTTAATTTTAATTTTAAAAAACTCACTAAAAATTAAAGTATAGTAGGTATTTTATAGGTCAAGAAAACCGATCTACGCAGCATAGATTTTTCTGTTTTGGCGTGACACAAAAACACAAATATGGGGGTATGCTTCTAACGTTCTATCTTAATTAAAGTTTAAAACCAACAGATACGTGGAAACGCGCGTATCCATCGTCATAGTCGACAAAAAATGCCAAGAAACGTTTAAAACACCCATATTGCCAACCGGCTGCCTACCAATTCCAGCGACCGATTAACATACGTACAGTACGTACTGTACAGTACATATGCGGTCGAAGGACACGTGCGGAGTTTTGAAAACTTATTTTCGTCACGAATACGTGCATGTTAAATGCTCGCGGTAAAGATCAAAATAAAAAGTTGTCGTGGAGATCAATGTAAATCGACAGCAATCGTGAAGTCAATTGACATAGAGCGAGCGACGAGCTTACAACCAGCAACCTACTCATAGTTTAGATCAAGAAATTTTACTTCGAATATCTCAGCGCATACAATTTTAAAATTTCTGTTTTGTCACGACATCGGGCTTTCCGAGTTCCACACATTTGCAAAACTCACGTTTAATAGGCATGCGATTGCTTTCGACTTCGATCAGAGAAAAATACTTTCTGACTTAGGATGAGCTCTGCTCAATAGTTTTATAACTGATACAACTCTATCTCCAAAAACATTGCGCACATGCCATTATACCTTATTTATGTACACTGCCCAATATCTAGCGGAAAAACGTTTTCTATTTTCATGCTAGGTATTGAGCATTATCGATGAATGATACTACTGTATTAGTCATGGTGCCATGTGCAAAACTTGACTGTCAATTTTGTTTTCATTTTGAAGATAGAGTTTTTGGCCTTTACAGACAACAACTGTACAAATAATTTTTTTTATCGTTGTTAATCGATAAAAGTTTAAAGATAAATATATACCTTTGTTTCTTCCGTAGCATGGACTCGAAAATCACGGAACAAATGGAAAATAAACATTTTTACTACCATAATGGCGAATCGCATGCCAATGCAATTTCTCGGTCCCTCTCCAAACGGAAGATAAGTATAGGGTAAAATAGAATGTCGATTTTCGGGCAGAAATCTAAAATAGTGTTTTATAAATATTAATTTGTAGAGATTTATATATGAACAACAGATATATAAAATAATTATAGAATTACCTTTCTGGATCGAATTTTTCTGGATTTGGATAAAATTCTTTGTCGTGATGCATTGAATAAATAGGAATAGCTATAGTCATTCCTTTGGGTATCTTAAAGCCTATTTCCGATATTTCATATTCCTCTGTGCATTCTCTCATTAATCTATAAGATAAATTTAATTTATTCAATGAAATATTAAATTTATAAACTGTAATCTATTGATTTTAATAATAATAATTTTCGGAAACCTATATATTGTCACCAGTGCCGGCCCGAGGCGAGTTTTAGGATGGAGCGAGATCCTATTATGGCGCCCCCATTGGCTGCCCCTAATTTATACCCTTTAATTTTCTTTACCACTGAGGCGCCACCTAGGACTTAGCGCAGCTCCGTTCGTCCTATGGTAGGGCCGGCTCTGATTGTCACAATATTGTAGTTTTCAAATGGAATACACATATCAGGCCATTGCGGTCCATCCTGGATATGACATGCCGATCTGACATCATCCGGACACAACATTGTTCGATTGGCCGAACCCACAATGGCCTTGTTTAATTAAAGACTTTCTTAGTGTACACAGGGCGCTGAAAGTTTTTAGGCATATTATGTTTTGAATACTTAATATATCGATTTCTGATCACTGAACAGTTAGTATGATTATTAATACACTGTTGCGTTACATGCAATGACATGTTCAGTACATTTACATTATATCTGCAAACATATACTGTAAACGTTGCGTTAACAATGTAGGTTTGCAGTACAGTATATGTAAACTTTTATTAGAAAAATTTAAAATAAAAGCTCAATTTGTAATGTAATTTCTCTGACAAATTTTTACAAATGTGCTGCAATCTTATCTTGTTTTTTAACAAGACAAGTTGCAGCACATGTTTTATAATGTTACCGACACTCCTGTAAAATATAAAATTAATTGACTACTATTAGTAATGTTACGAAAGTGTGTTTACACTTTGTTGTAGGAGATGTTAATAAAGCATGATGCTGTAATGACTTTTCCAGCGAGGAACATTCAAAATACATATTTCCTCTCTGTATCTGGACTGCTGTATGTTACTATGTATATAATTCGTCTCTGTAATCCAAAAATTTTTGGTAGACGGACTCACAGCAAACTTTTAGTTAGGAACTCACTTTTATTCTTTAAAAAATGACATATGCATTTCAGGTTGGTATATTCATCCAACCCCTCTTCAGTGCTAATTTTTCAAAAAACAATAAAAAGCTACAATAACCAATACATGACACCAAATATATTACAAAATTAATTACTACTTACTTACTCTTAAAGTAAAAGTTGTGTATGGGCTACCACTACATCTAAACACCAACCATTTGTTTTCCATTTAAAATGCACTTGAAGTGTTTGCATAACATCACTTCTAAAAACCCAATATACATTATGACTATACTGTAAACTTAACAAATGTATACAATAACCAATACATTACATACCTTTAAAATATAAATAGTATACGAACAATCAAACCAACTAGCAATACATGAGAGAACCAAATGTATTGCTAGTTGGTTTGATTGTTCGTATACTATTTATATTTTAAAGGTATGTAATGTATTGGTTATTGTATACATTTGTTAAGTTTACAGTATAGTCATAATGTATATTGGGTTTTTAGAAGTGATGTTATGCAAACACTTCAAGTGCATTTTAAATGGAAAACAAATGGTTGGTGTTTAGATGTTGTAGTGGTAGATGGACCCATACACAACTTTTACTTTAAGAGTAAGTAAGTAGTAATTAATTTTGTAATATATTTGGTGTCATGTATTGGTTATTGTAGCTTTTTATTGTTTTTTGAAAAATTAGCACTGAAGAGGGGTTGGATGAATATACCAACCTGAAATGCATATGTCATTTTTTAAAGAATAAAAGTGAGTTCCTAACTAAAAGTTTGCTGTGAGTCCGTCTATCAAAAATTTTTGGATTACAGAGACGAATTATATACATATTTCCTCTGTTAACAGTGAATGTTACTGGTGATTCTGACATTCTGGAAATTTTATTTGTAATGCAGTTCATGACTTGTGCAACATATCGTTTTGTTTAAAATATTGTACTGACATATAGGCCTAAATATCCGGAAAACATTAACAAGAGTTTTGCTGAATGTGTGGTACCTGTACCTAAATATTACTATATATAACTATTTCATTATTTCATATTATCTTACTGTATTCCAATTGGTTCCTTTCTGAACGATTCGTTGACAACAGCGTCCATATATTGCATTTTAAAAAGTACATCAAAGTTAATTTCTTTCTATAAAATTCAAAAATATAATTAGTTGGTTCAGGAATAATGATAATTATTTATGCTTGTGACATTTTAAAACAAATATGAAACTAGGTTGAAATAAGTCTAAATTTCAATTAAATTAAATTTTAATTTTAAATATAAACTGATATTTCTTTATGTAACAAATTGAAATAAAACAATATTAAAATTCCATTTTGAAAAGAAATAGTAAAGTTAAATTGAAATATTATATTTATATTAGACCCTAAACGATTTAATTTCAAAATGAAAATAAATGTATAAATCATTACTGACAGTTTTAGCATATGAAAATGTATTTTATTCAACATTTCCATTATAATGAAAAACAATCCAATTTCTCAGTATGATATTTCACAGTGTTGTTCAAATAATATAATTACCTATTTTCTCACGAAAGTTTTAATTTAAAACTTTTTCCCGAAAATTACCATTTTAAGACATCAGACTTAAGACATGATAAGGAAAATAGACAAAAGATTAGAATTGCAATATCACATGTTTAGCGTATTTGATTTGTTAAATTAAAGATTACTTTTCTTCGCTAGTTTCATTATACATATTTTTAAATTACTTGTACAGTACATTACTAGAATCTTTCAAACTTAATTATGCAAATTTTCAACCTTTTATTTTAGCTTCCTGATAAACTTCCTAAATACAAAATACTTTAGGCAACTATTTTCTCATATTTTTTTTAGTGTAGGAAGATATTTTGCTAACCCTATTTATAAGTTTTAATGTAAAATAGTGAAAATTTCTTATAGTCAAGTAAATTGTATTTAATAAATATATAGATCATTAAGTAATTATTTATAACTTCACTTACATTATTCTTATTAACTTCGTCTATTTCTTCAATTAACTTGTTTTGACATTCAGGATTCAAGGCCATGTAATACACAACAAACGCTAAAGTGTTGGTAGTTGTTTCAATTCCAGCAAAAAGAAACAATACACATTGAGCCAGCATTTCATCCAAACTCATAGCTGTAATTAATTTAATACTTATTATTTTATTTCAACAATGCACATAGAGCACATATGTACGAATATACAGACATAAGTAGCAACATACTTTTATGTTTTGGTAACGTTTTGAAATTGGATTCATCTTTATCATTCGTTTCACTAGAATCTTCTGGGGAAATTTCTAAGATGCCTTTCTGAGCATCCATTAATAATTGAAGAAAATCGTTCGCTTTCTGAATAAAATGAAAGTAAAATATATAAATGCATTTATATTTAATATTCAAAGTTTGTATTTAACATTCATAGTACTAAAACATATACAAATGTTCTCTTCTTGAACAAAATGGGTGCCAAGCTACCATGAAACAAAAATATGACCATGCTACTCAAAAATAAACTCAGCGTAAAACTATAATCACTCTAGTAATTATAGTTTAACGCGCGGTTGTGTCGGCCACTATGAGTAGAAATGGTCTGCTATATTTTGTTCTATGAAAAAAAAAACTTTTCGTGCAAAGTTCACTTGTACTTAGTGTTTCTAAATGAACTATGTCCAAAACTGGATGAGGAAAATATAAAATTGACGATATTCGTTTCAGATAATGTCTCTTATCGTATCACGGCAGAGATAAGTCATATGATATAATCTTGGGGACTGACTGTCAAGGAGGTTTCGAGGGTGACAAAATAAGTCAAGTTTTCACTCGTGGGATCACGTTTTCTGGAAAGGGACGATTGGCGAGTCATTCTGGACAAGTCGAGGTATGTCAACCAGAACGAATCTGATAGAAAGCTCAGCTCAGCTCTTCATTGGTCGGCCAACGGATCTAGAACATAGATATAAAGCAACTCGACCGTTTAAACGGGAGCCTGACCAGACCGTGTTGAGAGAAACAAGTCTAGCCTAAGACTCTGTTGTTAGAAGCAAGCAAGCGACATTACTGTATATTATATTGTAAATAGTCGTCAGTAAACGGACTTAAACTCAGTTTAAGAAGTCGTAAGGTGTTCTTATTGATCGACTACAAATAAGGAAATCGGAAGGAACCATCTGAACTTAACAAGGACATAATCAACAGCAGCGTTTCTCAAACTTTTTGCTCAATAAACCTAATGTATTTGTTTGTGATGGTCCCGCCACCCAAATGTTCTTAATATAACATTTTAAAAAAAGCTGTTAAACTGGATTTAATGTACAGTATATAACAAAATAAAATCATGAATTATTGATGATAACTTCCACGTGTGAAAAATGTAACATTGATTACATTTATATTAGGAGCAGTTCGAGCCAATTTCGATTTCTAACAAATAACGTACATTAATTTCAGTTTTTATTATTCAAATTGAACTAATAACAATTAAAGACTATTCAGGAGTCTATTTTGAGAAATACTACAAGTTATTTTTATAAATGTAACAAACTCTTTTTTTAAATGTACTCTTCAAATTGTAAGATTTCGTCAAATTGTATTTGATTGTACCAAAATCCACCCGTTACTTATTTTTATAATTTAATGTTATATTTGACAAAAATGCTAAAAGTTTGAATAAACAAGAAAATATTTTCAAAATGCATTGCAACATAAATGGCATTATGATTACGACCTTACATAAAATATCTATTTTGATGTTATGCAAATTTGAAAGCAAAAATAATTTCTTATACACATATTCTATAATCTTAATTTTATTACTAAATGACAACAATAATTATAAAGAAAAAAGTCATTAAAAATTTCCAGAACTTAACAGATGCATTTATCGTTGATAGTTCTTAGAGAATATTTCAGTGATATAAGTATTAAAAGTACTGTGCCTCTGTGGAAGGTAGTATCATTTTGCAATGCATTAAAATTGTAATGAGATCCATAGTTTGAAAAAGCTGATCTAGAGTGTTTGTGACTTTACAGCCCCATCTAAATCTTATGAAGAACTATTAGGAAAATGGAAGGCGCTATTGCTAAAAGGTATCACAATGGAATGATAATTATAGATTCTTTGTTTATTTGTAGTTAATTGCCACGGATTGTAGTCAGTTTTTAGATCGTGAAAGCGATTATTAGAACCGTCCTGCGGAAGGATAAATTCTAAACGAGAGAGCTGTGTGTTGTATTAATATAAAACTTGTCCGAACAAATTGTTTTTTTATTATGCACTGTATACGTCCTTTTCTATACTCTATTGTCAGCATTGCTTAATTACTATATAATTGTGCATGTTATTCATCTAACTGAACTTCTTATTTGAGACTAAGAATGTCTACTCACTTATGTGACATTTTTTATTTTTGCGATGCACACAGTGTTCTCTGAGCCAAAGTTTTGATTCCAGTTGTGAAACTTTACAATATAAAATTATAATTAAAAATGAAATTTATAGCACATTATGACAATTTTAAAAACAATATGAATAAAACTAGTAAAATTGAATCTGGTTTTGAAAGTTAGAAATAAGACCTACCATTTTTTCTTCTTCGCGTCGTTTAACAACATGCAAAGCAAATTGTTGAAAAAAGTCGAATGCACCACCAAAAATGTCTACTTTCAAAAATCTTATTAACTTCGGAAATAAAACTAAAATAAATTAAAAATCAACATTATTTCATACGAATCGTATATTTTACTATATAAGTTTTATGTACAGTACAGTACAATACATTAAGCTATATTAATTTTTTTTAATATAATGACTAAAAAGGCGGTAGATATTTCTAAAGCAAAGACTTTAGAAGAGGCATATAAAGTTTTCGAAAGGAAAAGTGGGGAAAGACAGATGATGAGAATTGCTAAGAGATAGAGATAAAATCTTTTGATGCCTTATTAAACTGATTAAAGATAATACAGGAGTAGTATTACAAGATTACGAAAGAGTCGAGGAAAGATGGAAAGTATTCTTTAGGAATTTATTGAATGATTAAAACCGCAGAACTTTATACGAAAATGGAGAGGCAAATGAAGGAGTTGTGCAAGATATTAATAGAGAAGAAGTGAAAAGGATTCTTAGGGAAATGAAGATGGGGAAAGCAGTAGACGCTGATCAGATTCCGGTTGAGGATTGGAAAGGTTTGTGTAAGGAAGGGATTGATATCCTCTGGGACCTTATGAAGAAACTGGCAGCAGGAGAAGATTCCAGATGAATGGAGGAAGAATATTCTTGTGCCAGTCTTTAAAGGTAAAGGGGACGTACAGGATTGGGAAACTATAGAGGTGTAAAGTTATTGTCTCATACTGTGAAGATTTAGGAGAAAATTGTAGACAGAAGGATTAGACAAGAATCTGAGATTGAATAAAAACAGTTTGGCTTTATTCCGGGAAGAAGTACGACTAATTCTATCTTTGCTTTGAAACAGGTGATGGAAAGGCTCGGGGAAATGCAGGAAGATTTGCACATTGTGTTCATAGATTTAGAAAAGGCGTAAGATAGGATACCAAGGCAAAGAGGTATGGAGATATTTGAAGGAGAAGAATGTTCCAGAAAAATACGTTAGGCTCGTCAAGGAAATGTACGAGGGAGCAGAGAATCAATTCAAGAGTAAAGTCACTGCAGAAGGGTTCTCAGTTAATGTTGGTTTACATCAGGAATCGACCCTTAGGCTTAATCTGTTTGACCTAATAATAGACGTGTTGGTGTGTGACGTAAAGTGTGAGGCTCCGTAGAATATGCTGTATGCGGATTGATCTTGTACTTGGTTTGGGAAGGTACTATGTGAATTTTCCCAAACCAAGACTGAGAAGAAACTGGAATATTGGAGGAACGTTTTGGAAGATAGAAACATGATGATTAGCAGAACTAAAACAGCTTATATGATTCTGAATGGCAGGGATCAAGAAAGGAAGGCCAGGCTGCGTTGGAAAGATAAGTAAAGAAAGTCTTGAATCAAAGAGGACTTAAGAGAAAAGAAGGCCATATGATAGGAAAAAAAAAAGAAACGTATTGATGAAGGAAATGCTGACCCCATATAGACATGGGAAAAGGCGAAGATGAAGAAGAAGAAGAGGAAATTTTCTGTGATGGTTTGCATTATTATTGAGTTGTCTCATAATTTTGCTATAGTAAAAAGAAGATAGAAATCGGGATTAAATGTTGATCTCGTATTGCGACAGAATGCAACACCTCTAATTACTTACAATTTATGTAATGAATTTATTAAACATTTCACAGACATTAATATAAACAAAAATTTGTCTAGTTATGTTAATTAGACGAATTTAAAATTATTTCTTAATAAAATTAATTAGAAATTAATTTATGAAAATTCAACAAGTTAAAGAATTTTTATAAAAGTTAATTTAATTAATAAAATTTGCTTACAGAAAAGCGTAAGACGAAGAGAAGCATCTGTATTAGATGCCTGTCGTGCTTTATTAACAAATTCGTTATTTGGATCCTCTAAAGAATTCAGTTTTGTTCCAAATGCAGTGGAAGCGATTACATCAATAGGATAAGTACTCAAATAACTGTAAATAATCAAATTGTACTATGCATAGTGGTAATTAGAAATATATTATTATTTATTTTCTACTTTAAAGAAAAAAGTTTATTAAATTTATGTTATTTGACTTGAAGTACAAATATATCGTCTTTTAATAATAAAGTAACTAATTTATGTTTATAGCCCTATTAAAATATGAAAAAAAAGTTTTAAAAATAATCAGAATGATTCAAATTTATTGGATTCAAAACAAAAAGAAATATAGTATCCACGTTCGTGTATAGTATAGTATTTACTGCTGTAGGAGTAATTATCTGCTAAGAATATTTAATCCTAGATAGAAACAAATACTTATTTTCGAGTGATAAATAATAGTTTTTGACATAAATACGCATGTCTACAGAATTTGCTACGGCAAAAATCAGTCCAACAACTGCAGATAGATTTTTGATTTCAGATGAAATTGGCTTAATAAATTATTTCTTAAGATAGTTGCGTAAAAACTACATTAACGTAAATGAATTCTATTATACGAATTTTACATTTCATTTTATTTAAAATAATTAAGGCGAAAATATGCCTAAATTCTCCCCTTGCCTTCTGACCCACTGAGTATGAAATAACTTCTCTAGTTGATATTCTTTTTTGTTTTTCTATTATTCTTTTAATTTATATTGATTTCTAATTATTTTTAAATTTTGCGTTATTAACAAAAATGTTATTTTAAAATAACCAGTTATTATCAAAAACACAATTCATAACTTTTATGCTTTTATTACAATGCATAAAAATTTTAATTAAAGACGTTTTTAATAAAGTTCTTATAGAAATTATATTTTACATATTGCAAAGTTAACGTTTTCTATATAGCGTCTTTATAATAGTTTAAATTATTAAATATTTATCAGATTAGATTTAATAATAATCAATAATATTATTTGAAATACTTCATTTGATTCTATTAACACTACAGATATCAGGTTATTTTGATTCTATAAATAGTTTTACACTCTGAAAGAATATAAGACGACATATCGAATATTATAGCTCATGGGTCATTTCCATGACAAATTAATTCATATATTTTAAATATCTTTTAAGAAGAAATTTACATTTCGAAAATATTTTTCATCTCTAACAGATTAGGATCGTAAATTCATGGTATCTGCTTTTTCAATTATTTTGAAAATTATGCATAATTCTTGAGAAAATGATGTAAATATAAGTTAAATAATAAAATTTTATTGATTGATCTGTAATATTGTAAATCTATATTTAAGTTACCTTTTACAATCCAAGGTCTGATTTTCATTAATTGGAACCTTATTTTTCAAATTCTCTGTGAATTTCTCTGCACATTCTCTTATCAAATATGCCATCTGAAAAATTTCTACGTTAATAAATACGAAAACGTAATAAATTCTTTATAAAATACATCTTTATTATTGGATTATATAATACATTCGTGCTGATTGTTTCATTATAAAATATATAAAACTCCTGGTTAATTCAATTTCTTGAAAAATTTCTATTCAGAATGAATGCCTTCAAATTTATCTTTAGAAATATTCAATAGAAATAAATACAAAGTATATTAATTAAGCATCATATTAAGGTTTTCTTTTAACAATACATGTATATAATCTGAACTCATAACTCGTTACAGTACAGGAATCTGAGTAAGGCAAAATCTTTCGGACGTAGAAACTTCAAATATTTTTCAGTAAAATGATTACATTAATCTACAAGGTAACAAATGTTCTCTGAAAGCTGGAACCAATGTCACGTGGACAGAATGAAATAATTCATGCTATTTCAACTCCAAATACGGAGAAGTATAGACGCAAAAGCCGAAAACTCGTGTATATTTTTGTCTTACAATAAAATTAATAAAAATTTTGGCAATATAATAAAACCGAAAATAAGATAAAAGGTTTCTGAGAATTATAACAAATGAGTGCAAAAAAGAAAAAAGGGAGAACTACCCTACTACACTAACTAACAACAAATAAACTAGAATTAACTGAATTTAATGAATTCTCTTTTAATTAGACACTAATCACATCTACGCTCCGTTCTACTTGATGTCTGCATCGTGTTCGTTTATGATTGAAAGTTTATCTTTGAAGATATGATTGCTTTCTTAATAAAAGCTTCAAGTATTATATTCAATCAAAAACTTAATAAATATTTCCGTTTTACTAATGTATAGTGAAAATATAATCACATATTTGGAGATCGTTTTTTATTTATTGTATTTATATGTGAAATCTTTACAATAGGCATTTATGCAAACATTTCGAACAAATGATAAACAGATGTAAATTGTAAAAAAACCATATTTTTTCACCCATTTCCATATAAGTATAAAGTACTTTCAGGCATTTGTATTGGCAATAGAAAGCAATAGAAAAGTGATAAGACTATATCTTTTCAATGGCGGAAGATCTGCGAGACACAGAAAAATAAAACAGACCTGATATATAAAAAAGGACGAAGCTTGCCACATAATGGGCTCTAATCCTTCACCTTCGGACTGAAAAATTATAACTAAGTTCATTATATTGGTCCAGTTCATTGTTAGTGTAAAAGTAGTAACTGTGAAAGTGCCGAGAAAAAAGAGATTCTTTTAGACTGCCTTAAGCAAAATGGAAAAACAAATGTTTTGCCATTTATCGCTGTAATAACAAGATGGTGCACATTGCTGGAAAAATTGCGCATTATCATTTTCAAATCCTAGATGGTTTTAAGGGAATGGATTTCTTTAATTCAAGAAGAGGAAGCATCTTCGTATGTTCTGTTCGTCGTGATTTTGAATTGTCAAAAAACAAAGAATTTAACACAGTGAAAATTCTATTATAAAGATATTTCCAGACTTTTGCAAATTAATTTACAACATTGAAGCACAACCAGGTAATGAATTTATTGTAAACTATGGCAAAATCTCAGAACTCTGAAAGCATTACTTTAACTAAAGAAGTTTCCTAACCAAAAACTATCGACTTTTACGAGCAGAAGACAACCTTCAGTTATTTTTAAAAACAAGTTCAGCAATTGGATTTAGTTTGTTTCAACAAATTGAATGTAATTACTGCAGAGTTTTAAAGCAGAGAATAAAATATGTCTGTAGATAAAACGCTTGTTATCAAAGTTTAGTTTCGGATTCAGCAAAACAACATCCAGTGGATTTTTGCGAAAACACACAAAGAGTAGATCCAATATTTAGTAAGCTTGCTTTGGTGTATTCTTCTTTTTGTGTAGATTAGCTGAAATCAAACGAAGTTCTCTACAATTAATAGAATATTAACGCCGCATCAAAGCTGTTTGACAAAACAAAATTTAGCTACTCATGTCAGATTGTTTTCTTAATAAAAGCTTCAAGCATTATATTCAATCAAAAACTTAATAAAATATAAACTTGAAAATAAAGCATTAAAATTTTTATTTGAACTCTTACACTATATTTACCTTTATGTCTATAAAACATTCTTGCCAAGAGTTATAAATTAATTAATACAGTGACAACAGCTTTCACCGCGCTTCAATTTGAAAAAATTGTAGACCTATAAATTTCCTCTGTCGTCAGTCTGTGTGCCTGTCCTTTGTTCATCTCGAGAAAAGATTTATATAAGTGAAAGTCGAGACAAGCTATGGAAAGCATGAAGGTAACCGGTTCCTATTAACTGTATTAGAACTTCGGACGAAAACAAAAAGTCATGTTTTTTCAATTCAAATTTTTCCATAAAAGGAATTAGACAGATGATCAGCATGACTATTGCTAACAGGAAAAGTATGATGTACGGGAACGAGTCAAGACACTACTAATTTGAGTTGGAGCGCATATATTTTAAATTAAACAAGCCAAACAACTATGATAAAAAAATTGAGTCCGGCATTGTGACGATGACACAATAAATAATTGCTAGTATATACTTGCAAATAAGACAAAGGTTATTATTCAAAATTAAAAGAAAATGTTATTAAGATATAAAGTTTCATTTACTTTTCTCATCCTGCTACTAGTAAAAGTTGGGCTCATAATACATCGAATTCTTTTCCAATCTTCATCTGCTAGAACACTCAACATGTTGTCGAACACTGGATTTCCAATTTTAAATTTCTGAAAGAAAAGTATAGTTTAATTAATAGATGTTATAGCCATTTGCGTATATGTACTACATAACAATTAAATTTCAATGTTTTTTGTTGTTTTAATCGTAATTATTTTCATAATTCTACCATCGACGATTACATATCATAAACGTAACGAGCTGCATAATAGATCTTATAAAAATAAAAATATATTATAATAATCTATTATTTATTTTGTGCAAATTATTATTTCTACGATATACTTTGAATAAGTATATACTGTACTTTATAATTTAAAATAGAAATGTTTCTTAATAAATACTACGAAAACTGAAGGAATAATTGCGATTGAATAATTTTAAGTTAAACTAAAACTAGAGTAGATTTTTCGTGTTTTTTTTTCATCTTCTATTGTTGTTGGCATTATTAGTCTATGACTATTATGAGTATCGAAGAAAAATAAAATAATTAACTAATACATATCAGTAGGATGGAGAAGCAAAATCGGCAAAATTACTTAGAAAACAGCGGGATTATTCGATTCAAATTTCATTAGAAACATCTTTTACAATTGGAAAAGAATTCGCATGGAAAGTTCATGGAGATCAAATCGACATACCTCATCAATGGTAAATTGATCTACAGTTAGAGTAACTTTGTTAAATAAAACTGTCACTTAAGAAATTTTTATGATATATAATTAAATCAAAAAATAAATTTTATCAATAAGTTTGAAAGATATGTTTCTTCCAATAACTTATGATGCAAGTGTATATAAAACGTCATTGCTTTAATAGCGTATTAAATTTATAAGAGCACTTTAATATAAGCGACGTTATAAAATTATTGGAAGGAAAAATAAATCAAAATTATTATTATTCAATATAATTTTAATTGAAATTTATGTAATAAATTATTTTATATTGTTTACATTTCACACATTAATTTTAGATGTTATACAGTACCAAGAAATTTTAAATGCTCACTACTATAGGCTACTTCTCGTAAACTGGAAAATAAAAACAAATGAAAACAATTCTCTAATCTTTTTTATTTTAGAAAGTTTTAATTGAAAGTACAGTGGGCACTCGTTAAATCAATTGCCGGCTAGTAATAGGTTAGTATTATTTGATGTTCTGGCACGAATTCTATACTTCAATGTACACATTCCGCTTCAGGGAAACACAGTTAACGCTTACCGTTAATCGTTTTGTAGTTAGAGATACTGAATTTAGGCATATATAATGTGCTAATAAATATCGGTTAACGTCAACATCTCTTTGGCTTACCCCCCAGAATTATTATTATTGCATTCGTAAAGTTTCAACAAAATATGTAAGTTTAGCTAATTTTGTATTAAAAAATTTTTAGTACAGTTTTGAATTTTGATTCTTAGTCATATGTTTTACAAGTATTGTGTTTATGTTTTAATTTAAAATACAATAAGATGACTTTGTATATATGTTTAATTAAACTTACCATTCTATTATGAAACATGTTAAAATCTTTAACTAATATATTCTTAACAATTTGAGGATCTGCGACGACAAGTTGCGGTTTTAAACCGAAGAAAATGCTGAAAAATATAAAACAAATTTTAATTTAATTTTATTATATAAACAAATTTAAAAAGCAAACTGATTTTATTGATTGTAAAATATCTTTTTATTGGTGTTTATCTAGTGTTGATGTGAAGACAGATAAGTCTTTCATTCATTTGTATGTAAACAAGCGCTTTTGTAATTTATTATGTCAGTGTTATTAATAATAATTGTAATTGAGATAAGCGGTTCTCAACCTTTTTTTCTCGCATTTTACCAGATATAGAGTTGTAGTACCTTTCTTCGTGCATACCAATAGAAGTTCATGAACTTAGTTATTTTCAGAAATTTTAACAATAATATCTTTACTAAAACTTATTTCAATAAAAAGTTATTGGCTTTGTTTATTAATAAACTTTTTACTCCTTAATGTTACCGTAATAAATTTCAAACTAATATAGTTTTTTTCTGTTAAAAATGAAACAATAAAAATCATAAATGTAAAGTTAAATAACTTCAAAATTTCAGCCAATTAATGCGAAAAATTATTTTTTGTATTAGTGTACTAAATAAAAATATATCAAAATAAGAACTGGAAAGGGCCCTTGCACGATTTTCATGGCACTCGAACAGGAGTTTAAGGAGAACAGAAAAAATGCAATGACATATCTAACGAAGTGACACGATCAGTCCAGTAGATATGTCATTGCTTTTTTCCTGGTCTCCTTAAACTTCAACGAGAACTTTACCCGGGATTGCTCTATTTTCGCACTCCCATAATGTTACGTTACTGCGTCCTTTGATTGAGTTACGCCTGGAAGAAAGCTTCATATACATTCGATTATACTTTCAAGTAGAATTTTCAATTGTCCTAAACTGATTTATAGACTACCTACTGATAAAGATAACAGCTAACAAGGGGAGGCTACGATGTTGTCCATCTGAATTTTAATAATACTGTTTGTACTGATAAGTCTTGATATGATGTATGAATCTTTACTGAGCAAAGAAAGAAAACGCATTTTTTTAACGTTATTAAAAAAATCAGTTTAAAAAAGCCAAGCGACTTATGAGTAAGTTTTGCGAACCTTTCGTCGAAGACCGCGCAGCAATTGTGCTTTACTGATATTTCCGAGATCGCTGAATTTCATCTCAATGAATAACAAGTTTTTTGAAATTATTACAGTTTTTACATAATATAGTCTTAAATTACATGGATTTATACCATTTTGTCTGTTTATTTTCTGTTAAAAATGTTTATTTTCTCTTTTTTGAAAATTTGTGTTAAAATTGCTGTTTGTTAAAAATAAATTTAAAGTTTTTCACTTTTGAAAATATTATGAATAATTTGTTATTTAAGCAATTGAATAAATTCAAAAAATTATTAGTTGTAAGAAACTATCATCATCATGTTGAATTTCATTAGATTTTATGATCGTAAACAATGATACTTCTCTGCTTTCTTTTTGTTTGTATTATAATTATATTTCCTTTTCAAAGTTAATAAAATAAACAAACAGTAAGGATAAATTAAAGTTATAACTTTCTGTTGTACAATGGTTAATATGGAGTGTTCAGTTCATATAGGCTATTTACTCCGAGAGAATATGGACTCATGCGTGTGATTAGCCGATCTTCAGGTGGAATGGCCATTCGCGCGCGGGAAATAATGCCTTCCGGGAGATCATTTAAAGGAAACTGGCCCCTATGCAGGCGTTACAGACGTGGAAAACACCGCGTGGTCAGTCCGTCCAAGCGAGGCATGAACCCACGACCGAACGCCCAGTGTTGAGGAACGAAGATCACTTGGCCACTGGTGGGCCAAAGCTATAACTTCAAAATAATAAAATCATAAACTATAAAATAATGAGTTATTTTAAACATTAAACTAACAGACAGCAATTTCGAATGTAAGACACGTTGCCGCCGAATTGCCCGGTCTTCGATAAAACTTATTGAAAAGCCGTTCAGATGCTTTTAACCTTAATTTTTTTGAAAACATTTCAGAAGCGCGCTTTCTCCCTTTCTTCAATAAAGATTTATACTAAGACTTATGAACATAAACACTATTATTAAAATCCTTAAGGACCAAGTCATAAGTTTTTTCTGTATTTAGTATTTAAAGCAACAATTACAGGATAGTTTAATTACACATTTCTTATTTATGACAATCTGGAATTCTATCAAACACTCAGAATGCCACAAAATTTGATAAGTATACAGTTCAAATCATTAGGAAAGGATGTCATTAATTTTAGTCCAAAATTCTGTAGGGAAAATTTACAAATTTCTGTAGGGAAAATTACAATTTACTCGATGGAATAAATGAATAACAGAGACAAACATAAAAGGTAAAGATTCAATTTTACGTACCTGTGTTTGAGCTTATGGAAATAACACATCAATTGAAATATCACATTTATTACAGTTACATATAAGGAGAATGAAAGAAAATTGTTTTCATAATTCCAAAAATTATTGAGTTCATTCATGGTAGATTTGTCATCAGTGGTACATTCATTTTAATGAACTAAAAGTTGCATTGTGTATGTACTGTACACCGCATACAATGTGTATGTCAACCGAACGCAATTTCTATTCATTTCGTTGCATTTTAATTAAATATTCAACTAGCGAACTAACGAATTAGTTGTTTTGACACTACAAAATTGCATATTTATACTGGAAATCAAACTTATAATGAACTCACCCATATATTCGGCCACATTTGTTATAAGTCTGTACTTGCAACAAATGCAATGGCTAGAAAAAATTAAAAAATAATATTCAATGGTTTAAAATTGTAATAGCAACAATATATATATTGATCATTCTGAAAAAATAAAAATAACATTAATACACAAATAATATGACTTAACACAATTGACTAATAAATAACATTTTTTACATTTGACTAATAAATAACTATTAACTGATTTTTAGCAGATCATTTCTTGCATTCCATTGCAGCATTTCAAGATAAGATTAAACGAAAGAAAATACGTATTTAAAAAATAAGATCTTTTCAACTAATTCTTACAATACTTCCACGAATCGGTACATAGATTTACCGATTGACAATTAAAAGGTCACGAATTCGCGAACGACGTACAGTGAGATAATGGACTGAATTGAGCATGAGCTTCTAGGGCATCTAGGCTATATCGCTCCGTAATAAAGTACTGTACGTCCATGACGTAATTGTCATGTGATAGTAGTTGAATGAGTTTATGATAGTCGTTACAGTAATACCTGCCAATGAATATTATAATGTAATTTTATTTCATTAGATTATTTTCAAACTCAAACAATAAGGTAGACTAAAACAGTTCATTTTAAGAGTTACTGTATTAATAAAAATTTTCATTTAAAACATTTCACAAAAAGCTTTAATTTTTTGTTTGCAAAATTTTCTTGGCATTAAAAGTTAGCTTTAGTATAGGCGTTTTCCAATTATAATTTGCTAATTATTAAATAGATGCATTAATGATAATATTATTAATGTATTTATTTAATAATTAGCAAATTATAATTATAGTAAGTTTTTAAAACTTACAACAATTTAGTTCTATTTTTTAAATACTAATTCACATCAGGGCCGGATCATCGCATAGACAAATGAGACAAATATCTAGGACCCGGTCAAACTGTCTATTTTGAAAAGATTTGTAAATAAGATAGTTTACTTTTCTGTTGAGGAGTCCACCAGTGGCCAAGCGGTCTTCGTATCCTGAACACTAGGAGTTCGGGAGTGGGTCGCGCCTCGCTCGGACGGGCTGCCACGTGGAGTTTTCCGGGTTTTCTCCTAAATAGGGGTCAGTTTCCCGTAACAAGACTTCCCGGAAGGCATCTCCTAGGCAGTTCGCCCAAGTGCCATAACTGAACAAACAACAACAACTTTTCTAATATAAGTAATAGATATGTATTATATCAATGGTGCGGTTCTTTTGAATGCCACTTTTTTAAAAAAATTATTTCTTTAAAAAATAGATGAAACATCATAGGTTAGATCCGAAAAAGTTAACCGACGTTTTTTTCTCTGGACCGCATTTGATCAAAGACAAAACTTCTGAGTGTTATCTTCTTTATTCTTTAAGATAACACTCAGAAGTTTTTAAAAATAATACATTAGATAATTTCTAATAGTCAAGTGTTTTTATGTTAAGAATTTATCTGTAAAGTTAATCATTCAGAAAACTGAAAGTAATCTATAATGTTGAAAAAGATTTCAGGAACTCTCTTAAAACACTGATAATATATTTTTTGAATGTATAATGACATAAGCTAATTCATAAAACGAGTTATGAATAAACAATTAGTGATAAACAGTTTAAAATCAACTTACCTTATTTATAAATTGATATAGTCCTGTTAAGAAAGACCAAATGTTGGTTGTGGGGCTAGGAATTCCATGCTTCTCCCAAAAGTTAAAATATCTGTTGACATATCTGAAAAGAAACATTTGATTATCAGATTATATTACATTTTCTCTGAAAATAAAAATATTAAAATTAGTATATTAGCAAACATCGGGATACTTTGATATCCGAATTTAAATAAAGAGTAAAGAGTAATCAAAAAATATAATATCTGTATGCACAATACAAGATTCTAAATTATGCGTGAATAAAATAAGACTAAATACGACGCAATGTGTGTAATATAAATGTCATGTTAGAAAGAAATCTTTACAATACATTTATAAATTAATATTATAATGCTTATTTTCTTTTTAAAATCCTCGCAATTTAGATAAATTTAGCATTTTACAACTCTAATATCGCGGAACGATTTCATGAAAACATTTAATTTCAAAATATTAATATTTAAAAAAAAATTACATAATGTAATGTTTGAATTGATTTATTAAAAACTTTTTATATTATCAAAGTTCATTTAATACTTGAAAGCAAAAATCAATTAAAACTTAATCATTCGAAAATTAAAATAAGCACAGTTATTAAATATCAAATAAGAATAGAAATGAATTTTCATAAAATTAATCTATCCTCGAAAATAATTTATTTTGGCATTTATTACTTTTTTATTTTGAAGGCAAATTTCTAAGATTTCATACTGAGAAATGGATCTATATACACTTGAATATTGTATATTTTGAAACAACTTCGTTCATACAATTGTTAATATTCCAAATTTTAATGTAACCCTTAGCAACTTGAGATACTTATAGATCCTGTTATTATTATAATTCCAAACTGGCGCATTTCCACAAATATTGTTTACCAGACTTTTTTATTATTTTTCTCACTGGAATCATTAAAAACTGCATTAATTTTTAAATAATAACTCTTGTCTAAACTTATTGTAAATAAACGATGTATAAAACAGAATTTTAGATAGCATTTATTTATACTTTATGTAATATTTGACTACATTTTAATATCTTAATTGTCAAACTTAGAATGTTTGACATATTAAATATTTATTAAAATATCTCAAAAATGTCTATTTAAATTGGATAGTATTTAAAAATTGTATTAACAAAAATCATTAATAAATTATATAATGTAATTAAATATATAATTAAAGTATTTAGTTATTTACTATTTACTTATTAAAAGAAATACAGTGGTCGTAACAATTAGGGAAGTAAGAGATGATGCATATAACAAACGATTTTGAATACCACATGTTATTGTTACGTTAGATACAGTAAAATATACAATAATAGAATAATAGATGAATAGATATGCATTTGAGCCGAATTGTTTTCATATTTTTATTTTCTTCATTGTTTCTCTACGTTTCAAAGTTCCAAGGACTCTGTTACGCATAACAGAGAGGAATTACGGAGATCGGTCAAAAAATATCCACATAAGATTTTTACATTTTTTAAACTCAGGACACTTTCAAACGTCGAGAAATGCAAAAATATTTGGGTCTCTTTCCTTGTATGTGTGAATGTTATTGTGTGTGTGGATGGATGACAAGATTTTGTTCACATACATTCAAGCTTAGTAATTCCTGTGTCTTTTGTCGAAAATTTTTGAAATTTTGCATAGAGATTTATGCATTAGGAGACTGATGATAAATATTGCAGGTTACAAGTCAAGGAGGTGGGGAGATATAGGGAATCACTTCTCACATGTCGAGTGGAGTCAAACTTAAATGCTGATAAAGAGTAAAATTTCATTAAAATTTTTTTTTTATAAAACTCAATTCTGCTCTTAAAATTAAATTTTTGTTTTTTTTATAATAATTAATAATATAAAAACTGTTTTAATACTTCCGCGTAACATATGGTGTCACATACAGTTTTAAATGTTGTTACCGGGAAAGTTAAGCAAGTCGTTGTTGAATTTTTTTATTGCAGTTATAGCTAATGTTAAACACTCTTCTAACTGTTTTGACTAGTATATATTTATGCCTTTCGATAACATTGTAAATACCTAGAAGAAAATCGCTAGAACATAATCGTTACATTGCCATCAACAAGTGGGCTGATACTGTTAATGTATGTTACAAATATCGTCAGTCATTAAGTGGTAAGCACAAAATAGGTTTTCTATTTTCGAGATTTTTCTGTAATTACTTTCATTAAACTAATGAAGTACAGCCATTATTACCTGCTAATTTTAAAGAAACTTATCTACAGTAATTGTATATCACGACATAAATAACACGTGATAAAATAATTTTTATTGTATTAATCACAACTATTGATTAATAATTAAGTATTATATAAGTTTTTATTTTAGAATATTTAGCCTTTTCTTGTTTTATCATACAGCGTATGCAAATACAATTGTAGGTTTAAAGTTAAGAAATTTTAAGTTATTTATAAAAATATATTTAAAACTTATAAAATAAATTTTGTATGCATATAAAGGATCAACTTAAATTCTAAACTACAAGACAAGCGTATTTTTATCCATTAAAACTGAACTCATTATATTATACAGCTTGCGTTTTTTTATGTAACTAACATAATGAATCGGCTGAATCAAGGTCAAGCATTGATACTTGTTTCTATTGTAACTTTTGCTCTAACAGGAAAAATATTTTATTACGTCCATTTATATAATAAATTATATAAAGGTGATTAATATAAACTAATTACACTCAACTTACTAAATAACTCAAAAATGAAAATAACTTCACTTTAGAGATAATGTCGAAAATAAAAAATGAAACCAACTGTGTCAACTATAAACGTACACCGCTACATCGCCCAGAAATTCCAGTAATTGTGACTACAAAAATGAAGTTTCTATGTGACTATAAAGTACATTATTTTTTATATCAAATTTTATTATTAAGAAACATTAAATAAATAATAAATAGTAATGAATTAAATTTTTAAATTAAGTTATTACAAATCTAAACATTCCTGAGTGGTGCAAAAAATTCTAAACACGATGAATTAAAATTTCAATATATTGTCATTTGTAAGAAAAGCAAGCTAGTAAAATGTTTAAAAATCTCTTTAAGTATAAATTCTGTTTTAATTAAGTATCTTTTAATTTATAAAAGTGATAGTGCATTAAATCTACCTATTCTCTATAATTGCACCTTGTTATTCTTAATAATCTATAGTTATATTCTGTCTCAGTATTTAAATATTAAGATATAGTTATATAATTAAATATTGGTTCATTATATAAAGATACAAAATAGTTTTATTTATACAAGATATTAAATATTTTAGCAGCTTATCACATAAATAAAAGATAATATCTATAAGTTTNTAATAATAATAAATTAAATAAATAATCTTATTGTAAAAATATCAAAGAAAGAATTTATTAATAATGTTCACATCACTAAGCCAGGATTATTTTATATACTGTAGCCTACATATAATAGATTGACTAAAATTTATCTTGTAATAACTCACTTAAGTGACTCTAATAGCTCTACATATTAATAATTAAATGAAACTAAAAAGACGAAATTCTTGTCAGTAGAGAATTAGCTCAAGAATAAAGTTGAGTAAATTTTTTGTTATTCTAATATTTGTAATATTGTAAATAATTTTAAATATAATATAAGGGCGTTAATTATAGGTTGTCTGAAATTCCTAGGCACATTATATCGGGTTTTTCATATAAAGTACTGCGGTCTCCTTAACCCTTACACTTCGACTTAGCGAAGTTTTCCTATATCGACATAAACTTTTACGTATAATATGGAAACTAACTTTATCAGACAACAACATAACTCGTAATTTTTATGAAAGTACAGAATAAAATAAATTATTACATTTCTTACTTACGAAACACTGAGAAGAAGCACCAACACGATAAATATAAACCACTTATAGTTAAAAATTTCAAATAGTTGCATGATGTTCGCGAGACAAGTGAATTGTCAACCAGGAAAGTAATTAAGTAACAATCTATATAACGTAACTTTGGACATCCCGTATAAGTAACTTCCTACGTCAATGTAACAACTGCCATCTAGGAAATATATTTTTATTTATGCTACAATATAATTTCTATGCGTGCATGACAACAGATGAAGATGTTATTATCAATAGTTTTCAGAATCAATTTAAATGGACGTTAAAACAATTAATGTAATATACGGATATTTATTTTTAATTGCAGTTTAGTATTTTTTTTTTCAATTCCAACTCTCTAAATTGAAAACTTCACTATTTTTTATTGAAAAGAATATAACTTATGTAGAAATAAAATTATTCTATACATAAAATTTTCAAGCAAAATTAATTTCATTTTCATGACTAAATTTTTCAAGCAATTATTACTAAAAATAATTTTAATCATCAATTACAGTTCAGGGTTACAAAAGTAATTCTTAAAATAATATTTATATAAAGACTTTATTTAAATGCTCTTTTCAACGGAAATTTTAAAAAAATATAGTGACAATATTTTCTCTTGGTATAGATTACTTATCCCCTATAACAATCCCAAAATTCCTCAATGCCTAAACGCATTTTAAAAATAAGCAAGATATTTATTTGACTGGCAAACGTAACTTTTGACTAATCAGTAATGATAATTCAGTAAAATAAAATGTAGTACGAAAACTACATTTTATTTTACTTTCCTACATTTGTAAACATGCTCTTAATTAATTATTTGGATTTTCTGTATTCAGCGATAAATAATGTGAGAAAGAAAAGAAACAAATAAACAACTACTGTATTTATTTATTATCTTATTCATATTGTTTAATCGTATTCTTACATAAAAGAATAGGGAAATAACTATATATTTATTTCCCTATTATTTTCTGGTAATTGCGTTTTTCATAAACGGCGAAAATAAATTATTGATAAAACTTTTCTTTCGTATCAATTTTATTTCTATGGATCCAAATTATATAGCTATCATTGTTTAATGTAATTTATAATGTTTCATTAAAAATTACCTTTAAAAAATATAGCCGACTATACAAAAAATTAATTAAAAAATATATGATATAACATAATATAATAATAATTTATATTGTTAATATATTAAAATGCAGTTATAAACAATTGTGTATAAGTATGTTTAATAGTTGTAAGAAAAGCAATTAAGATTTTTATATTCATTTATTTAACTTTAGCAAAAATACCTTATTTACTTTATGCATGCGAATAAATAAATTAATTAAAACATTTCAGTTTATTGCTTTAATATAATAATATAAAAATAATATTATACATATATAAAGGACATAATTATTCTTGATTGGGCCAATGACGTATATTAATGTTGACGTTTATATTTTTTCAATCAGCTTGACCTTAGTTCTTGTTTTCTCTCTTTGGTCTGC
Source organism: Centruroides sculpturatus (assembly GCF_000671375.1). NCBI lineage: Eukaryota > Metazoa > Arthropoda > Arachnida > Scorpiones > Buthidae > Centruroides > Centruroides sculpturatus. The sequence continues at coordinate 308,471 of NW_019384483.1, forward strand.
TTATTGTGATCTATTTGTAGCTTAATTTCAGAACAGTTATTATGTGATGAAATAAATTATCTTTATATTTATGTTTTCTCGGCTTATTTCTTTATATAAAATCGAAATATTTTATTTTACGACTAGCGATTTTACAGTTTTTCTACACTGCAATGTTTAGAAATATATTAAATCGTTTAACATCAATTAATATAGATAAAAATGACGTCAAACGTTGTATAGTTGACGTAAATTTCTAATTTATTATAATCAATATGTAGAGAAGTTGGAAAATGACGTCAACTATACAACGTTTTACGTCATTTGTTATTTATATTAAATGATGTTAAACGATCGAATATATTTGTTAAAAATACAATTTACAAATTTTGTAAATTCTCCGGTAGTGTTATTACACATTAAAATTTTATTTTAAAAAAAACAAAGTTATAATCACTTAACACAAACGAACATGAGTCTTTTCCGATCTTTCTTTATTTTGAATGTAAATTTTTCAAATTTAAACCACTCGAAAAAATTTCTTGGTTTAGCATTTAATTGGAAAATAGGCGGAAAATTCAGTTACAAGGTTTTATGCAGACAATACGATTAGAAAGGGGCAAGGACTTGCCGCTTTTGCACGATTTCCTCACAATTGGAGCTACACAAGCTGCTTGTAGCGTCATCTGTAATCAGATTTTATCTACAAATTTTATTTTTTTGCTAATTTTGTTTGCTAATTGCTGAAATTGTTTGATAATTCTAAAAAAACTATATTGTCATAGGAAATATATACTTATGCAAATATTCAAGTAGATTGAAAATTAGAGAGTGGGTGAAAAATTGCTTACAAGTTTCTGTTTGGACAGACACACAATAACTTAATTTAAAGCACGCCGTATAAGACAGTATGGGCGGTTTATCAGGTAACTTTCAATATTGTCGTATACGGCCTGTGTAATTGGTATGATTTTGCACATCTACCACCATTACTATCACTACTACTACGTTGCGAATTTCTATTGCAAGCTGCACTACTGCAGAACATCTTGCATTTTCAGATCACCAACAAGTATTCAACCTTGTCCTGGTTTCGGAATGAAAGCTCTAGTCTACTCGAAATGCAAAATCACTCTCTTAATATTCACAATAGTCACACGATCCCTTCAATAACACCCCGAAATTCCTTAAGTGTGTGGCTATATTTTTTTATGTGTGTCGTTGAATTTACACTATCAGACAACGTGAGCATTATAACTGTTCGTCTAACTAAGAATTGTAAAGAATGTTTCTCGACTGGCACTTTCTAACGAATTTCGGGTATAAAACCCGAAATTCGTTAGAAAGTGTATGTAAAACGAACAATAAGGAAAAATTAGCATCAAATTTCGCTCTAGCTGCTGAATTATAAAAATAACTTTTTCCGAAACCGAAACCGCGTATCCGAACAGTATGTATACCAAATTTTATAGAGATTTGCACAATGGTTCTTTCTACAGATAGCTCCGAACATTATTCATTAGTTATGATCATTCTGTATGTACGTACTGTACTGTACATCTAATGCTAAAAGAAAACGTCCCAATAAACAGATCATAAAGCCCGTAACAAAGAATGAAAACTTATTTTGTTTTTGTGCCTAAGGAAAAATTTGCCAAGATCTGAATTTTAGTAAAGATTATCCAGATCGGAAATTTCTTGAAAGAAGGGTGGACTGATCGGTTAGTTTGATTACGTCATCTGATTTAAAATCTCTTGATTTTTATTTTTTGAGTCATTTGAAATTCCTTGTTTACTCCACGTTATAGCTACAAGACTGAGACGGGAAGACACAATGCTATTAGAAATTAACTTAAAAATTTAGCGCAAGGCAGTTAATGAACAGCATCTCGATAGCTGTGTGCCGAAAAATAGCGAATACACTTCTCTGATGTAAAAAGTGAAAAGAAGTAGACTTTAATTTTTTTGTTATGGTTTTATGGTGCAACATTATTGGAAGTTTCAGTTTATACGTATAAGTAATGCTAAAGCGTTTATTACCAACAGTTACGGTTTAACTTGTTTATTAATGAATTTAAATTTAATTAAGTATAAACAATCAACAGATTAATCACATAAATAAATTTAATAATTTAAAACTTTAAATTAATTTATACCCGTATACTTATAACTGGAAAACTATTCAATTGTTTTTATTTAGAATTAAATATTAACATTTATCTTATCTAAGAAATAAGACTACTGTTCTCTCTAATTTATTAACATTTAATTTTTAATTATGAAAATAAAATTAGTAATGAATGTGAAAAGAGGAAAAACGCATTATAAATATAATATAATCTACTTACACACACAGAAAAATGAAGATTGCAGCAGATATAATAATCCAGTTAAATATATTATAAATAAAATCCAATTCCATCTTAACAGAATCTTCTTCAAATCAATTATAAATCGAATACGTTCTACTATCAGAAGCAAAATTATTAGTTAACAAATAGAACTGTTAGAGATGCTGTTCATTAACTGTGCTCAATTTATAGGACGAATATTGCATCAGAAAAATTTCGTAACGTGTCGCAACACAGTAACTAAAGGAACAGGCAAAAAAGAAGATAATAAATGTAAGATAATTGTACGTGCATTCTTATCGATAGGTGACATTTTTAGTGTTGTCAACCAATTCCATTTACAAATGAAACCGTAAGCGCATTTCGCAGATAGAAAGGTATAAAAATAGTGCAACATTTTCATACAAATATTATAAATTCATTTCTACCGAACTAATTTTACAAAGACTCACAGACAAAAGATTTCAAAATTATATCGATTAATTTTTCAGCTTCGGAAAAATTATCGTTTAAATACTTTTATTAAAATATCATGTTTACTTCGATACTAACTTTTTTCATTCTAAAATACTTCATTCGAGATTGAAATGTTTATTATTTTTAATGAAAAACTCTTATTGTCAAATATTCATTAATCGTATTATAAATATATAACATAGGCCTATATTTAAATAAATATATTTCAATAAGTACATTTACAATTAAATAATAAAGACATTTTNAATAAAATAAATTATTACATTTCTTACTTACGAAAAGTAAGAGATGATGCATATAACAAACGATTTTGAATACCACATGTTATTGTTACGTTAGATACAGTAAAATATACAATAATAGAATAATAGATGAATAGATATGCATTTGAGCCGAATTGTTTTCATATTTTTATTTTCTTCATTGTTTCTCTACGTTTCAAAGTTCCAAGGACTCTGTTACGCATAACAGAGAGGAATTACGGAGATCGGTCAAAAAATATCCACATAAGATTTTTACATTTTTTAAACTCAGGACACTTTCAAACGTCGAGAAATGCAAAAATATTTGGGTCTCTTTCCTTGTATGTGTGAATGTTATTGTGTGTGTGGATGGATGACAAGATTTTGTTCACATACATTCAAGCTTAGTAATTCCTGTGTCTTTTGTCGAAAATTTTTGAAATTTTGCATAGAGATTTATGCATTAGGAGACTGATGATAAATATTGCAGGTTACAAGTCAAGGAGGTGGGGAGATATAGGGAATCACTTCTCACATGTCGAGTGGAGTCAAACTTAAATGCTGATAAAGAGTAAAATTTCATTAAAATTTTTTTTTTATAAAACTCAATTCTGCTCTTAAAATTAAATTTTTGTTTTTTTTTTATAATAATTAATAATATAAAAACTGTTTTAATACTTCCGCGTAACATATGGTGTCACATACAGTTTTAAATGTTGTTACCGGGAAAGTTAAGCAAGTCGTTGTTGAATTTTTTTATTGCAGTTATAGCTAATGTTAAACACTCTTCTAACTGTTTTGACTAGTATATATTTATGCCTTTCGATAACACTGTAAATACCTAGAAGAAAATCGCTAGAACATAATCGTTACATTGCCATCAACAAGTGGGCTGATACTGTTAATGTATGTTACAAATATCGTCAGTCATTAAGTGGTAAGCACAAAATAGGTTTTCTATTTTCGAGATTTTTCTGTAATTACTTTCATTAAACTAATGAAGTACAGCCATTATTACCTGCTAATTTTAAAGAAACTTATCTACAGTAATTGTATATCACGACATAAATAACACGTGATAAAATAATTTTTATTGTATTAATCACAACTATTGATTAATAATTAAGTATGAAATGTTTCTTAATAAATACTACGAAAACTGAAGGAATAATTGCGATTGAATAATTTTAAGTTAAACTAAAACTAGAGTAGATTTTTCGTGTTTTTTTTTCATCTTCTATTGTTGTTGGCATTATTAGTCTATGACTATTATGAGTATCGAAGAAAAATAAAATAATTAACTAATACATATCAGTAGGATGGAGAAGCAAAATCGGCAAAATTACTTAGAAAACAGCGGGATTATTCGATTCAAATTTCATTAGAAACATCTTTTACAATTGGAAAAGAATTCGCATGGAAAGTTCATGGAGATCAAATCGACATACCTCATCAATGGTAAATTGATCTACAGTTAGAGTAACTTTGTTAAATAAAACTGTCACTTAAGAAATTTTTATGATATATAATTAAATCAAAAAATAAATTTTATCAATAAGTTTGAAAGATATGTTTCTTCCAATAACTTATGATGCAAGTGTATATAAAACGTCATTGCTTTAATAGCGTATTAAATTTATAAGAGCACTTTAATATAAGCGACGTTATAAAATTATTGGAAGGAAAAATAAATCAAAATTATTATTATTCAATATAATTTTAATTGAAATTTATGTAATAAATTATTTTATATTGTTTACATTTCACACATTAATTATAGATGTTATACAGTACCAAGAAATTTTAAATGCTCACTACTATAGGCTACTTCTCGTAAACTGGAAAATAAAAACAAATGAAAACAATTCTCTAATCTTTTTTATTTTAGAAAGTTTTAATTGAAAGTACAGTGGGCACTCGTTAAATCAATTGCCGGCTAGTAATAGGTTAGTATTATTTGATGTTCTGGCACGAATTCTATACTTCAATGTACACATTCCGCTTCAGGGAAACACAGTTAACGCTTACCGTTAATCGTTTTGTAGTTAGAGATACTGAATTTAGGCATATATAATGTGCTAATAAATATCGGTTAACGTCAACATCTCTTTGGCTTACCCCCCAGAATTATTATTATTGCATTCGTAAAGTTTCAACAAAATATGTAAGTTTAGCTAATTTTGTATTAAAAAATTTTTAGTACAGTTTTGAATTTTGATTCTTAGTCATATGTTTTACAAGTATTGTGTTTATGTTTTAATTTAAAATACAATAAGATGACTTTGTATATATGTTTAATTAAACTTACCATTCTATTATGAAACATGTTAAAATCTTTAACTAATATATTCTTAACAATTTGAGGATCTGCGACGACAAGTTGCGGTTTTAAACCGAAGAAAATGCTGAAAAATATAAAACAAATTTTAATTTAATTTTATTATATAAACAAATTTAAAAAGCAAACTGATTTTATTGATTGTAAAATATCTTTTTATTGGTGTTTATCTAGTGTTGATGTGAAGACAGATAAGTCTTTCATTCATTTGTATGTAAACAAGCGCTTTTGTAATTTATTATGTCAGTGTTATTAATAATAATTGTAATTGAGATAAGCGGTTCTCAACCTTTTTTTCTCGCATTTTACCAGATATAGAGTTGTAGTACCTTTCTTCGTGCATACCAATAGAAGTTCATGAACTTAGTTATTTTCAGAAATTTTAACAATAATATCTTTACTAAAACTTATTTCAATAAAAAGTTATTGGCTTTGTTTATTAATAAACTTTTTACTCCTTAATGTTACCGTAATAAATTTCAAACTAATATAGTTTTTTTCTGTTAAAAATGAAACAATAAAAATCATAAATGTAAAGTTAAATAACTTCAAAATTTCAGCCAATTAATGCGAAAAATTATTTTTTGTATTAGTGTACTAAATAAAAATATATCAAAATAAGAACTGGAAAGGGCCCTTGCACGATTTTCATGGCACTCGAACAGGAGTTTAAGGAGAACAGAAAAAATGCAATGACATATCTAACGAAGTGACACGATCAGTCCAGTAGATATGTCATTGCTTTTTTCCTGGTCTCCTTAAACTTCAACGAGAACTTTACCCGGGATTGCTCTATTTTCGCACTCCCATAATGTTACGTTACTGCGTCCTTTGATTGAGTTACGCCTGGAAGAAAGCTTCATATACATTCGATTATACTTTCAAGTAGAATTTTCAATTGTCCTAAACTGATTTATAGACTACCTACTGATAAAGATAACAGCTAACAAGGGGAGGCTACGATGTTGTCCATCTGAATTTTAATAATACTGTTTGTACTGATAAGTCTTGATATGATGTATGAATCTTTACTGAGCAAAGAAAGAAAACGCATTTTTTTAACGTTATTAAAAAAATCAGTTTAAAAAAGCCAAGCGACTTATGAGTAAGTTTTGCGAACCTTTCGTCGAAGACCGCGCAGCAATTGTGCTTTACTGATATTTCCGAGATCGCTGAATTTCATCTCAATGAATAACAAGTTTTTTGAAATTATTACAGTTTTTACATAATATAGTCTTAAATTACATGGATTTATACCATTTTGTCTGTTTATTTTCTGTTAAAAATGTTTATTTTCTCTTTTTTGAAAATTTGTGTTAAAATTGCTGTTTGTTAAAAATAAATTTAAAGTTTTTCACTTTTGAAAATATTATGAATAATTTGTTATTTAAGCAATTGAATAAATTCAAAAAATTATTAGTTGTAAGAAACTATCATCATCATGTTGAATTTCATTAGATTTTATGATCGTAAACAATGATACTTCTCTGCTTTCTTTTTGTTTGTATTATAATTATATTTCCTTTTCAAAGTTAATAAAATAAACAAACAGTAAGGATAAATTAAAGTTATAACTTTCTGTTGTACAATGGTTAATATGGAGTGTTCAGTTCATATAGGCTATTTACTCCGAGAGAATATGGACTCATGCGTGTGATTAGCCGATCTTCAGGTGGAATGGCCATTCGCGCGCGGGAAATAATGCCTTCCGGGAGATCATTTAAAGGAAACTGGCCCCTATGCAGGCGTTACAGACGTGGAAAACACCGCGTGGTCAGTCCGTCCAAGCGAGGCATGAACCCACGACCGAACGCCCAGTGTTGAGGAACGAAGATCACTTGGCCACTGGTGGGCCAAAGCTATAACTTCAAAATAATAAAATCATAAACTATAAAATAATGAGTTATTTTAAACATTAAACTAACAGACAGCAATTTCGAATGTAAGACACGTTGCCGCCGAATTGCCCAGTCTTCGATAAACTTATTGAAAAGCCGTTCAGATGCTTTTAACCTTAATTTTTTTGAAAACATTTCAGAAGCGCGCTTTCTCCCTTTCTTCAATAAAGATTTATACTAAGACTTATGAACATAAACACTTTTATTAAAATCCTTAAGGACCAAGTCATAAGTTTTTTCTGTATTTAGTATTTAAAGCAACAATTACAGGATAGTTTAATTACACATTTCTTATTTATGACAATCTGGAATTCTATCAAACACTCAGAATGCCACAAAATTTGATAAGTATACAGTTCAAATCATTAGGAAAGGATGTCATTAATTTTAGTCCAAAATTCTGTAGGGAAAATTTACAAATTTCTGTAGGGAAAATTACAATTTACTCGATGGAATAAATGAATAACAGAGACAAACATAAAAGGTAAAGATTCAATTTTACGTACCTGTGTTTGAGCTTATGGAAATAACACATCAATTGAAATATCACATTTATTACAGTTACATATAAGGAGAATGAAAGAAAATTGTTTTCATAATTCCAAAAATTATTGAGTTCATTCATGGTAGATTTGTCATCAGTGGTACATTCATTTTAATGAACTAAAAGTTGCATTGTGTATGTACTGTACACCGCATACAATGTGTATGTCAACCGAACGCAATTTCTATTCATTTCGTTGCATTTTAATTAAATATTCAACTAGCGAACTAACGAATTAGTTGTTTTGACACTACAAAATTGCATATTTATACTGGAAATCAAACTTATAATGAACTCACCCATATATTCGGCCACATTTGTTATAAGTCTGTACTTGCAACAAATGCAATGGCTAGAAAAAATTAAAAAATAATATTCAATGGTTTAAAATTGTAATAGCAACAATATATATATTGATCATTCTGAAAAAATAAAAATAACATTAATACACAAATAATATGACTTAACACAATTGACTAATAAATAACATTTTTTACATTTGACTAATAAATAACTATTAACTGATTTTTAGCAGATCATTTCTTGCATTCCATTACAGCATTTCAAGATAAGATTAAACGAAAGAAAATACGTATTTAAAAAATAAGATCTTTTCAACTAATTCTTACAATACTTCCACGAATCGGTACATAGATTTACCGATTGACAATTAAAAGGTCACGAATTCGCGAACGACGTACAGTGAGATAATGGACTGAATTGAGCATGAGCTTCTAGGGCATCTAGGCTA